>NW_024058644.1:0-50388 GCF_016432855.1 Salvelinus namaycush
CTCTCCTCAACCCACTCCAGTCTCTCCTCAACCCGCTCCAGTCTCTCCAGTCTCTCCTCAACCCGCTCCAGTCTCTCCAGTTTCTCCTCAACCCGCTCCAGTCTCTCCAGTCTCTCCAGTCTCTCCTCAACCCGCTCAAGTCTCTCCAGTCTCTCCAGTCTCTCCTCAACCTCTCCGTTCTCCTCAACCCGCCTCCAGTCTCTCCAGTCTATCCTCAACCGCTCCAGTCTCTCCAGACTCTCCTCAACCCACTTCAGTCTCTCCTCAACCCGCTCCAGTCTCTCCAGTCTCTCCTCAACCCGCTCAAGTCTCTCCTCAACCCGCCCAGTCTCCCCCCCTCAACCGCTCCAGTCTCTCCAGTCTCTCCGTCAACCCATCCAGTCTCTCCTCAACCCGCTCCAGTGTCTCCAGTCTCTCCTCAACCCGCTCCAGTCTCTCCCCAACCCGCTCCAGTCTCTCCAGTCTCTCCTCAACCCACTCCAGTCTCTCCTCAACCCGCTCCAGTCTCTCCAGTCTCTCCTCAACCCGCTCCAGTCTCTCCAGTCTCTCCTCAACCTGCTCCAGTCTCTCCCCAACCCGCTCCTGTTTCTCCAGTCTCTCCTCAACCCGCTCCAGTTTCTCCAGTCTCTCCTTAACCCGCTCCAGTCTCTCCAGTCTCTCCTCAACCCGCTCCAGTCTCTCCTCAACCCGCTCCAGTTTCTCCAGTCTCTCCTCAACCTGCTCCAGTCTCTCCTCAACCCGCTCCAGTCTCTCCTCAACCCGCTCCAGTTTCTCCAGTCTCTCCCCAACCCGCTCCAGTCTCTCCAGTCTCTCCTCAACCCGCTCCAGTCTCTCCAGTCTCTCCTCAACCCGCTCCAGTCTCTCCTCAACCCGCTCCAGTCTCTCCAGTCTCTCCTCAACCCGCTCCAGTCTCTCCAGTCTCTCCTCAACCCGCTCCAGTCTCTCCAGTCTCTCCTCAACCCACTCAAGTCTCTCCTCAACCCGCTCCAGTCTCTCCAGTCTCTCCTCAACCCGCTCCAGTCTCTCCTCAACCTGCTCCAGTCTCTCCTCAACCCGCTCCAGTCTCTCCAGTCTCTCCTCAACCCACTCCAGTCTCTCCTCAACCCGCTCCAGTCTCTCCAGTCTCTCCTCAACCCGCTCCAGTCTCTCCTCAACCCGCTCCAGTCTCTCCAGTCTCTCCTCAACCTGCTCCAGTCTCTCCAGTCTCTCCTCAACCTGCTCCAGTCTCTCCCCAACCCGCTCCAGTTTCTCCAGTCTCTCCTCAACCTGCTCCAGTCTCTCCCCAACCCGCTCCAGTCTCTCCAGTCTCTCCTCAACCTGCTCCAGACTCTCCCCAACCCGCTCCAGTTTCTCCAGTCTCTCCTCATCCCGCTCCAGTTTCTCCAGTCTCTCCTCAACCCGCTCCAGTCTCTCCAGTCTCTCCTCAACCTGCTCCAGTCTCTCCCCAACCCGCTCCAGTTTCTCCAGTCTCTCCTCAACCTGCTCCAGTTTCTCCAGTCTCTCCTCAACCTGCTCCAGACTCTCCCCAACCCGCTCCAGTTTCTCCAGTCTCTCCTCAACCTGCTCCAGTCTCTCCTCAACCCGCTCCAGTCTCTCCGGTCTCTCCTCAACTCGCTCCAGTCTCTCCATCTCTCTCCTCCGTCTCTCCTCCCTCTTTCCTCCCTCTCTCCTCCCTACTCTCCGTTTCTCTCCTCCCTCTCTCCTCCCTATTCTTCATCTCTCTCTTCCGTCTCTCATCTCCCTCTCATCTCCCTCTCTCCTCCCTCTGTCCTCCCTCTGTCCTCCCAACTCTCCTCCCTCTCCTACCTCTGTCCTCCATATGTTCCAACTTCCCCTGGTCTCTCCTTACTAATAGATATGTTCCCTGGTCTCTCCTCACTAATAGATATGTTCCCTGGTCTCTCCTCACTAATAGATATGTTCCCTGGTCTCTCCTTACTAATAGATATGTTCCCTGGTCTCTCCTTACTAATAGATATGTTCCCTGGTCTCTCCTTACTAATATATATGTTCCCTGGTCTCTCCTTACTAATAGATATGTTCCCTGGTCTCTCCTTACTAATAGATATGTTCCCTGGTCTCTCCTTACTAATAGATATGTTCCCTGGTCTCTCCTTACTAATAGATATGTTCCCTGGTCTCTCCTTACTAATAGATATGTTCCCTGGTCTCTCCTTACTAATAGATATGTTCCAACTTCCCCCTGGTCTCCCCTTACTAATAGATATGTTCCCTGGTCTCCCCTTACTAATAGATATGTTCCAACTTCCCCCTGGTCTCTCCTTACTAATAGATATGTTCCCTGGTCTCTCCTTACTAATAGATATGTTCCCTGGTCTCTCCTTACTAATAGATCTGTTCCCTGGTCTCTCCTTACTAATAGATATGTTCCCTGGTCTCTCCTTACTAATAGATATGTTCCCTGGTCTCTCCTTACTAATAGATATGTTCCCTGGTCTCTCCTTACTAATAGATATGTCCCCTGGTCTCTCCTTACTAATAGATATGTTCCCTGGTCTCCCCTTACTAATAGATATGTTCCCTGGTCTCTCCTTACTAATAGATATGTTCCCTGGTCTCTCCTTACTAATAGATATGTTCCCTGGTCTCTCCTTACTAATAGATATGTTCCCTGGTCTCTCCTTACTAATAGATATGTTCCCTGGTCTCTCCTTACTAATAGATATGTTCCCTGGTCTCTCCTTACTAATAGATATGTTCCCTGGTCTCTCCTTACTAATAGATATGTTCCCTGGTCTCTCCTTACTAATAGATATGTTCCCTGGTCTCTCCTTACTAATAGATATGTTCCCTGGTCTCTCCTTACTAATAGATATGTTCCCTGGTCTCTCCTCACTAATAGATATGTTCCCTGGTCTCTCCTTACTAATAGATATGTTCCCTGGTCTCTACTTACTAATAGATATGTTCCCTGGTCTCCCCTTACTAATAGATATGTTCCCTGGTCTCTCCTTACTAATAGATATGTTCCCTGGTCTCCCCTAACTAATAGAAAGAATTTCCCCCACTCTTTCCTACCAAGGAAGTCCAGACGAGCGTGACAAAGTTTGAGGATATTAAATGACAGTAAAGGACAGTAATGTTACCAGTAAAGTAGGAAGCCCAGGTTTCAATAGGCCATTAGAAATGAATGTATCATGAAAGGAGTGTGGATATTTGTCTTGTCGAAGTGGATTTATGCGCTGACTTAAAGGGGGCTGATAATGTGTATGTGACAATAAAAATCATTATACCTTTTTTTACTCCTCTGGTCTCGGGAAGAAATTAGGAGTCCTCCTTGTCCAACACCGAGTCAAGACCAAGTAAAAATGTATGAGACACCAAGACAAGACCGACACACTCAATATGTGGTCTGGAGACCGGACTGGATTACTACAACACTGTAAAAGGACCAGCTATGACGGAACACTGGCAGAATCGAGAACACTGGCAGATTCTAGAACACTGGCAGATTCTAGAACACTGGCAGTCCTGAGAAGACTGATTTGTCAGTAGAATGCTTTTCTAAACCACAAACTCTCCAACGGTAGAATATTTGTTTATCTTAATAGACCCGGGTAAGGAGTAGCAGTGCAGTGGACAGGATTTGGATGAGCCAGTCTGAAGCTGAGGAAGATTAGGCATGGCCAAGTCTCTGTCCCAAATGGCACCCTCTTCCCTATATACAGTGCCTTGCAAAAGTATTCATCACCCTTGCCATTTTTCCTAATTTATTGCATTAAATCCGTTAATTTAAATCAATTTTTATTTGGATTTCATGTAATGGACATACACAAAATAGTCCAACTTGGTGAAGTGAAATGAAAAAAATTGCTTTAAAAAAAAAAAATCTAATTTAAAATAAAATTGAAGTTGTTCGTGGATATGTATTCTCCCCCTTTGCTAGCATGGTGGTGGCAGCATCATGCTGTGGGGATGCTTTTCATCGGCAGGGACTGTGAAGCTGGTCAGAATTGAAGGAATGATGGATGGTGCTAAATACAGGGAAATTCTTGAGGGAAACCTGTTTCAGTCTTCCAGAGATTTGAGACTGGAACGGAGGTTCACCTTCCAGCAGAACAACCCTAAGGAGAGCAACACTTGAGTGTGTTAAGGGGAAACATTTAAATGTCTCGGAATTGCCTAGTCAAAGCCCAGACCTCAGTCCAATTGAGAATCTGTGGCATGACTTAAAGATTTTTTGTCTTATTTCTTGTTTGTTTTGTTTCACAATAAAAAATATTTTGCATCATCAAAGTGGTAGGCATGTTGTATAAATCAAATGATACAAACCCCCCCAAAATCTATTTTAATTCCAGGTTGTAAGGCAAAAATATAGGAAAAATGCCAAGGGGTGTGAATACTTTCGCAAGCCATTAGGGAATAGGTTTTCACTTGGGACACTATCCAGGGTAGTGGGAGACTACTGTGTGAAGTGTAGCAACCATAGAACAGACATCGAACTGGAACCATTCTATCTCCATGGGAACAGAGCCTCAAGGCCTTCTGGGTTCTAACTCTCTCTGATACATCCTGGTCCCCTGCTGCTCTGTAGCTTCCTCTCCACTCATAGATTTACAGCCTCTCAACAGGTAACTAACGGCCAGTGTTGGAGAGTAGTGAACTACATGTAGTTCAACCAGTAATTTAACTACATTTCCCAGTAACTCAGCCTGGTCTCAGAGCAAAATATATGATATTTTACTCAAATCCGTGCCATTCCATTTAGTGTGATATGTTCCTTTAAGTTAGGTTACATTACATTGGCCTACATACATTTGGGACATTCAAATTAGTATGATGTGTTACGTTTGGTTTGGCAGTATGTTACTTAAAGCAAAAACAAAAGGTGGGTTGGTGTGGATGGGCATATAATGCAAATGTCTAGCAACCCAAAAGTTGTGTGTTTGAATCTCATCACTGACAACTTTAGCATTTTAGCTAATTATCAACTGCGTACTACATTTATACTTAGCATGTTAGCAAACCTTTCCCCTAACCCCTAACCCCTAACACTTTAACCTAACTCCTAACTCCTAACCCATAACCCCTAACCCCTAACACTTTAACCTAACTCCTAACTCCTAACCCATAACCCCTAACCCCTAACACTTTAACCTAACTCCTAACTCCTAACCCATAACCCCTAACACTTTAACCTAACTCCTAACTCCTAACCCCTAACCCCTAACCCCTAACACTTTAACCTAACTCCTAACTCCTAACCCATAACCCCTAACCCCTAACCCTAACCCTAACCCCTAACCCTAACTCCTAACCCCTAACCCCTAACTCCTAACCCCTAACCCCTAACACTTTAACCTAACTCCTAACCCCTAACCCCTAACACTTTAACCTAACTCCTAACCCCTAACTCCTAACTCCTAACCCCTAACCTAACATATCATATCATACTAAAGCAGTCAAAGGTATTATATCACACTAAAAGATCAAGACGTAGGATACTAGTCCTACAACTCATTATATTGTACGGCCGCTATTACACTGGTAGGCCAAGGTAATATAATTTAACGTAAAGTAACATATCATACTAAATGGAATGGCACAGAGTTTAGTCAAATATAATACGTTTTTCTCTGAGACCAGGTTGTTTAGCTTGGTGGTAGTTGAACCTAATTCAAATCGTGGTAGTGTTTTCAGTAGGTAATGGTTTTTATGCCATGTAGCAGTGTAGCTAACTACTGGAACTACACACTACTTAGAAAATATGGGTGAAGTAGGAAATCATTTCCTTTCTTTGTCGGCATCAGACCTAATTAATTCTGACCCGAAACATTGTTTTTGTGTCTAATAGACTAAATTCCACATTCTGTTAACACATGACCCTCCAAAGTGATCTATTCTTGCAATTTGTATTCTACAACATGTTAGATTTGATCATTAATCACAAAGTAGTTTTGATGTAGTGAACTACTTTTTCAAAGTAACTTTAGTTCAGTAAAATATATATTTTTTAAGGCTAGCTTTAGCTGAATTTCTTCAATACACTATTAGAAGAAAAAATCGAGAACCAAAAAGGGTTCTTTGACTGTCCCCATAGGAGATGGGGTTCCATGTAGAACCATCTACATGGAACCCAAAAGCGTTCTACCTGGAACCAAAAAGGGTTCTCCTATGGGGACTGCCTCAGAACCCTTTTGAAACCCTTTTTTCTAAGAGTGTAGTGAAGTAATTGGCAGGCAAAGAGAGAGAGAGAGAGAGAGACAGAGAGACAGAGAGAGAGACCGAGAGAGAGAGAGAGAGAGAAAAGCAGAGACAGAGAGAGAGAGAGAGGAAAGCAGAGACATAGAGAGAGAGAGAGAAAAGCAGAGACAGAGAGAGAGAGAGAAAAGCAGAGACAGAGAGAGAGAGAGAGAGAGAGAGAGAGAGAGAGAGAGAGAGAGAGAGAGAGAGAGAGGAAAAGCAGAGACAGAGAGAGAAAGAGAGAGAGAAAAGCAGAGAGAGAGAGAGAGAGAGAGAGAAAAGCAGAGAGAGAGAGAAAGAGAGAGAGAAAAGCAGAGAGAGAGAGAGAGAGAGAGAGACAGAGAAAAGCAGAGAGAGAGAGAGATTCCGGAGTTCCAAATTAAGCAGCAACAGCTGAAAAGATGAGCTCCTAAAAATATTGAATTTTACATGGTTTTTAGAGTAAAGTACATCGAAAAAAAGCAAAAGAAAACTGCAAGACTGAATAGGAGACCAAACAAGCAGCAAACAAAGAAGAAAGGCTTTTGAAAAAAGTAAAAATTATACCGTTTTCTTAGCTAGCTAAGTTGTTTACCTGTTGCTAGGCAGTTGCTAGGGACTCTCCTGAAAGAAGCTAGCTAGCTAACAAGGAGAGAGAGAGAGAGAGAGAGGTCATGATCAGATGATCAGATGAGCTCCTGCATTTTTCAGCATTTTCTTTAAAAAAGATAGATTTAGAGTTAGTTAAACTTGGATTTTTTGTGGAACTGAGAGAGATACAGCTTCAACTGTATTCAACTGTAACTGACTTGATACAGCTTCAACTAGCACTGACGTGTCAAGTGAGAGGTGTCAAAGACCATTAGCCCAACAATGGCAGGAGAGTCGAATAGTCTACCCCAACCAAATGGAGAGGCCTTAGAAGCTCCCTCCTGCTGTTCAGAGGTAATTAAAATACAGTACCCTGGGAGTGTAAAGAATGACAAGGCAAGAAAAGAGCACAAAATGAAGCTCCTTATGGAAAATCAAGAGACACTTTTTGCTGACTATTACAAAAATGGGAACATCAGCAACCTTATCTTCCACACAAACCATCCCCTGGCATGGCACAGTGCTATATTAGCACACTACCCCTCTGTTAAGAGAGGGGGGGTTAACGAGGGGTGGAAACTCAGGATACTTGACAACGAGGACTCTGAGTCAGCTAACATAAATCTATATAAGTCTGGAACAGTATTGGTACAGGGCAACCCCAAACAGTTTCAGCTGGACTTTCACCTAATCAAAGAATTAGCCCAGCAGGAGAAGCTCTCCCTTGATAAAGATACCCCCACCCCAAGCGGGTCAGACCAGACCTCTTCATCATCATCATCATATAACCCCACAGACGAGCAACCCTCAGCAGACAGTCAACCTCCCAGCACAGAGTACTTCTCCCTCATTGAAATGAAGGATAAATTCACCCAGCTGGAGGTAAGGCAGGTAGAGCTGGAACAGCAGGTGATTACACTCCAGTCAGCACAGACCCAGACAACAGTCCAGCACAACAACACCCCTTTAACCAGACCCGGAGTGCTGGAGGTGGAGAGAGACATAAGAGAGATTAAAGTAGATGTCACACGTCAAAATTTTGATTGATGACCCTATGTGAACCTATGTAACCGCTATGTGAACCCTATGTCCTGATGACGTGTGCATGCCCAAGGGCTGCCGGTCAGGCAAGCCTGGTGGTTAGGTGGGGGCTGGTTGGGTGAGTAAGGGTCCAGTTGTCAGGTCAACCGGTAATGATTTATGACCCAAGCCTGATTGGGGGCTGGGTGGTTGAGTAAGGGTCCAGTTGTCAGGTCAACCGGTAATGATTTATGACCCAAGCCTGATTTATGACCCTATGTAATGATTTATGACCCTAAGTCATGTAGAAGGGTGCATGCCAATATTTGGGTTTCAGGTCAGGACAACGTGGTGGTTAGGGGGGTAGGGTTGGGGGTAAGTAAGTGACCAGGTGTCAGGTCACCCTGTTTCTCACGGTTTGGGGTGGTTAATGCCCCTTATAAAGCGCCTGAACAATACCTGTTTAAGACTGTACATGATAACCCCCCTGAATATTAAACAAAAATGACACCTATGCCAATTTTAGGGATGTTATGCTCGGCTTGTCATGAACCCAGTGACCAAAGCCTTGAAAAAGTTCTGTGTGAAGCTCCAGAATGTTTTAAAGGATTTTTGGGTACGAGTGAGGGCCACATGTCTTACATATTCCACCCGGAGGATTCTACGGTAAAGATATTCACAGACAGTGGACCCAAACCCCTTTATCCGGCAAAACCTGGGAGTTTTCCCCCGGCTCTGGGGATGAGAGAATGGCTAAACATCAGGCTGGCGCTTTGTAAAATTGAACAGGTCCTGAGTGGTACAAATGTGCCAGGATATGCGTTGGAAGAACAGGTCTGCGGCCGCAGTGATCTCAAGGCTCTAAGAATTGCTTCAATGGACTATAGCCCTGACAACAAAGTGACAATTTTAGCCTGTGACCTTTATGATAAGTCTAATGCTACAAAGTCTGTCAATTCTCCTGTAGCTTCCAGAGCACGCAAACATGTAAACTTTTTTATTCCTGTGTTTAGTTTTAAATGGGTGGATTATCCAATTTTCATAACACTTATGAATAAGCTGGACATTCTCTTCCAAAATGGTGAACAGTTACAGCGCTGGGCGAGGCTTTCCTTGAGACAGAGTCAAGACCAAAAGGCCCGACGTCGGATCTACCCCTGGAGTGAAAACTTACCAAGTGTTGATGAACCTTGCAAGAGATCCCGGCATTTTGATGGCCAACTGGACACTGATAATGGGGGATGGTTGCATCAGATCCCTGGATCTGTAAGAAAGGCCGCGTAAAAGACCTTAATAATGTAAGGCTATAAAATGTATGTACTAAATATTTTGAATGAAATAAATGGTTTTAAAAGCAGAATCTCACCACGTCATGAACTCGTTAGTTTGTTCACTCTTAGCGCATTCTGTCCCTGAGAAAAAAACTTGAGGAAAAAAGCCATGTGCGCGCGTATGTGCGTGAGGGAGTTTTCTGTAGTGGCTGTGTGTGTGTGTGTGTGTGTGTTTCAAAAACAGAAAAAGGGGGCGGGGTGTTTGTTAAAAAAATACCCTTGCATCTGCGCTCAAGGCTCTCTCTCTCTCTCTCTCTCTCTCTATGCCTGGTGGGTCGTTTGAAACCAAGGTTTACACTATCATGCAAAACAGATGCCTACCCCCTCAACAATAATATTGTGTCTTAAGCCTCCTAAACACAAAGTCCTTTCAAAAACTATTTTTTAGGTGGGCTAAAAAATCATTCATCCCAGCGATGTCGAGACCACCCCACCCCTGCATCTAGGTGCTAGCACCCCGGAGATTTTAGAATATCCAAAAGGATCCTAATGTTTAGACACCCCCAATACCATGTGTTTGAAATGTGTCAAATATATCTTGGGAGGGGTATAGCCCGAAAAAACGACAAACCCCAAATGCTCTGTAAAAAAGCATTCAATGCTTTCTCTAGGTCGTGGGGTACAAAAGCTAGGCAAAACAGGTCCCCTGTTAGACACGTTTTAGCGCCGCTACAAATTTACCCTACAGCATCCCCCAGGAATAGTTAACGGACTGAAGCGTTAAAAAGATAATCTGGGAAAACAGTCTAATGGATCTATCGGAAGGTGAGTTCTTGAAATAAATATATATATTTATATTAGATTTGGTTGTTGTTGGGGAATTGTTTGAAAAGCGTGGTATGTTATAGAAATATTAAACAATCATTAGGACCAGTATGCTTACCGTATACCAAGGCAATATTAGCTAAAGTGATTATAGCTTTAATATTGTCGAATGTTTTATAGATTCTGAAGCATTCACGCAGATACTCCGAGGTATAACTGAGCTCGAACCATCCATAGGGTCTCCGGAACAAATTGCAGACATCCAAACGCCGACCCTGAATTGTAAACGTAAGTAAGCTCCAAGAATTCCGTAAAAATATTTATACCTTAAAAACAAAAAGTGTCGGCATCTTATATTAAAAGTTATTTTATGTGTTTACAGCGGACATACAGCCTAGAAGGTTAAACGAGGCCCTATGGAGCCTGAACGGTTTCTGCGAAGCATATGACTACGAGACAATTCTGCCCTACTCCCAGGATGTATTTACACACAAGCCGCGAACAGAGACTTTAAACGGCAGGTCAACTCCCCTTGGCCAGGACCCCGGTGCGCCCCATATTTCTAAACACCAACGGACAATCAGTGCCCAGATCCACAGTTCCGCTTCACCCGAACAATACTACGGGGCGGGTATTCACGAGACAGCGTTCCAAGGACAAGGTATGAATCAATTATATATTATTATTTATATATATTATTATTTTAATATTTATATTTTTTATTTTTATGCCTGAATATGTTAAAACAAGGCCTAATGCTGTTTTTTTTCAGGCTCACCATCTACCGAACCTGCAGATGCTGTAATACAGGTTGACCAAAGACATGTTCCCGAGTTCTCAGAGCTTCTTCAGAACAGCCCTCGTCAAAAAAGCCGAGGTATTTAATTAATGTATTGTTAATATATAGGCTTATATCTGAAATGTATTTTACATTTTTATCAAACATATTTTAGGGTTAATAACCTATTTTTGTATGTATTATTTTTATTTCAGACTCCTCCCCGGCGTATACAGACATCCAAGAAGCTACACATCTAGACCCCGAGGAGGCGCCAAAGACACCAGTCAAGAAAACAGGGAAACCTGATGATTTCAAAGATTTAAATGAAATTTCTGAGGTAGACGATTTGATGTTCTGTGAAGCTGCCAACCTTCTTGAATCGGCCAATTCTGTGGGGGCAACAGCCGATTCTGAAATAGACCAAGCCCTTTTTTTCAAAGCTTTTACCCTGGGTTTAAAATCACGAAAGGCTCTAATGCAGAGGCGCATGTGTATTCTACTAGAGCATCAATACAATCAGGATGTGTCCTTCTGGTGTAGCGAGCTACCCCGTATGTTAAAAAACATTAGGGTTAAAACAAGCAAATACCGCCGTTAAAAAACACACATGTAAACACCCACACATCCTTAATTAGACAAATGGCGCCCCCTATAGACCTAAGCGAGACAATTGAAAGCCTCTTAGCCCTGATCCCTACAGAGCTCCAAGATATAATTAACCATATGAATGATTCGGGGGTAATTGACATAATGACTATAGATGAAAATCTATTATCACAGATTCCCGCCGAACTCATAGACCTTATTAACCGTATGAATGAGTCTGGGCCTTCCGATGAAAACATGTTATCACAGATTCCCGAAACAATCATATCTCTAATTACCCAGCTGAACGCGAACCCTAGGTTTAATTCGGCCCCACAGACACCTCTAAGACAGCCTTTAACACCCTTGTCCGAAGAGTCTGAAACCCAATACGATGTTTTTGAACAGTTGGACAATTGTCTAGCAAATCTGGAGGGGGAAGGTCTTGATCCAAGTGTACATGTTTTGCGCCGAAATAAATTCCACAATATTGAGGTTCGACAGTTTTTCAATTTCGCATGGGGGGGTCAGATTCGGGAATATGCTGTGTTTTACGTAATGCTTATGGACACTTTGAATGAACTGTTAGATAGGGTTAGAGATTATAGCGAACCTAGGGATCTCTTACAGTTGGAAATTTGTGGAGACAGTCTGCAGAGCCGTGTATCGCTTATTTTACAGAATGGTGAAGCAGATCTTGAACAATTTGTTAAACTGCTAGAACGCCTTGTTCAGTCAAATTTAAACGTGCTAGCAGATAGGACCCTCGAACTTGTAGTACAATTAGTACGTCAACCACAAGGGGGCGGTGGTCAGAGAAGGAAGCTCGATAGCCTAATGCAGTCAGAAATCATAAGCAATAAAAGGGCCTACCTCATAATCGTTCCCAATCCTGGTAATAAGCTATGCTTTGCCCTAGGGCTGGCCCACTTACTCAGCCCAGGATGTACAGATCTAGCCGCGTTACAAAAAGCTCGAGAGCTACAAACTGCTGTGGGTCTCGGTATACAGGATGCTGTGGCTTTCTCAGACATAGTCAAATTTGAAAACTTTCTGAACATCAAGATTGTGGTTTTGTACCACAGTAGGGCTAATGACGCTCTCTTAAAGTTCCAAAATATACACGAACCACACCCTAAGACTATGTATTTTTATGTGCAAAATGAGCATTACTATGCCGTAACTAACATCACAGCCTTTTTAGGCGCCCCATATGTCTGTCCAGCCTGTCATACCGGCTACACACGCATGGGGGGGCACTCGTGCCGTTATAACTGTTCAGTATGTCTGGATAAACATTGCCCTATGCAAATGCTAAACTTGACACCCTGTGAGGATTGTCACCGCACATGTCGTTCGGCCTACTGTTACGAAAAACACAAAACTGAAACATGGCACCCCAAGGCCTGTAAATCTGTAAGCATTTGTGACATTAACAAGAAATGTCCAAAATGTCATTGCAATTACAACCTTAAAATAGACAGCCCTAAACCCCATGTTTGTGGAATTCTACATTGCCCAATCTGTAAAGGGCCTTTGAAAAGCAGAGACGCAGAAGTGCTTCAAGAAGTACCACATGAGTGTTACATTCAGCCCTTGGCTGAAGATGAACATACAGAGAAATATGTTTTTTATGATTTTGAGACAAATCAGCAATCAGGGGTTCACTTGCCTATTTTTGTATCCACCATGACTTTCAAGGGTGAAAAGTGGTCGGCCGAGGGGCCCAATTGTGCCCGGCTCTTTCTAAAACATTTTAGAAAGGCCCAGTACAGAAACTTCACGTTTATAGCTCACAATGCTAGAGCCTATGACTCCTATCTGCTTCTGAACCCTTTGATACAGCAAGGCGTTGCGCCAAGTGTTATTGCTCAAGGGAGTAAAATCTTATGTTTTGTTGACCCAGCCTTCAAACAGAGATACATTGACAGCTTAAGCTTCTTACCCATGAGATTGGCTCAAATGCCAGAGGCCTTGGGTTTTGAAAACTCTGTCAAAGGTTATTTCCCCCACTTCTTCACATCTGAGGAGAATCTACATTATATAGGATCTTATCCATCCCCCGAAATGTACGGGTGTGATCAAATGTCTCCCAAAGAGCGTGAGAAATTCATGACGTGGTACGAGACAGTAAGACATGGCACTTTTGATTTCCATAAAGAGATGGAATCATACTGTGACAATGACGTTGTTATACTTCGTGAAGGATGCCTCAGATTCAGAGAAGAGGTAATCAAAGATGCGGGCATTGACCCCTGGAGCTGTACAACTATTGCATCAGCGTGCATGAAAACCTATCGTACACACTATCTAACTCCTGCATCTATAGCTATCCCATCGCCAGACAACTACCGACGCCAATTCAAGGCCTACTCTAGTGGTTCCATTCAATGGTTGGAGTACTTGGCCCAGGATAAAGATATTTTTATCCAACATGCTTTGAATAGGGGTGAGAAGGCGTTTGGGCCTTACCATGTAGATGGATACACACAGCTTGACGGGGTTGAGACAGTGTATGAGTACAACGGTTGTTTCTTCCACGGTTGTAAATTATGCTTTGTCCCCCAGGCCATGTGTGTCCTAACCCAAAAGACTTTTGGGGAAATGTACCAAGAGTTTCAAGACAAACTGAATTCTTTAAAGGCTACTTACGGGTTAAAAGTTGTGGTTTTGTGGGAGCACGAATGGACAGCCCTCAAAAAGGCGGATCCTAGTGTTCAGGCCTTCCTTACCCATTATGACCCTCCAGAGCCCCTGGAACCGAGACAGGCCTTGTTTGGAGGCCGGACCAATGCTTTGACATTGCGTTATGTAGCTCAACCCGACGAGACCATAGGCTATGTAGATTTTACATCCCTATATCCTCATGTAATGAGTTCCTCATTCTATCCTATAGGGCATCCTGAAATTATTCACAGCGACTTTGACATACCTCAAAATTATTTTGGTTTAATCAAAGCGACTGTCTACCCTCCTAGGGGGCTGTTTATACCTGTGTTGCCGTACAAGGGTCCTAAAGGAAAACTTTTCTTCCCCCTTTGTCGCACATGCTGTGAAAACAACAACCAGGAAAACCCATGTGATCACTCAGATCAACAAAGAGCCCTGACCGGTGTATGGGTCACCGTAGAATTCTCTAAGGCTTTAGAGAAGGGGTATCGTGTGGCCAAAATCTTTGAAGTGTGGAACTTTTCCAGGAAATCAGACACACTTTTTAAAGAGTACATCAAGACCTTCTTGAGATGCAAGCAGATGGCTTCAGGCTATCCTGCATCGGTCACAGATCAAGAAAGTAAAGACAAATACATTCAAGACTACCATGACAGAGAAGGCATACTTCTTGACCCTGACAGAATAGAGGTCAACAAAACCAAAAGAAATGTTTCGAAATTGTACTTGAACTCCCTTTGGGGGAAATTAGCGCAGAGATGCAATATGCTAACAACTTCGATCATTAAAGACCCCGAAGAATTTTTGGAATTTGTTTTTTCGGACCAATACGAAATTTCACATTTTTCCTTCTTGAGTCAAGACATTGCCTTGGTGCAATGGCGGCGCAACCAAAAGTGGGTTCTACCCCCTGGTAATGTAAATGTGTTTCTTGCAGCATTTACCACAGCCTATGGCCGACTTGAACTGTACACCCTCATGGAACAGCTTCAGAGGCGGGTTCTTTACCACGACACAGACTCTGTGGTCTATGTAAGCAAACCGGGGGATTGGAACCCCCCACTTAGCAACTATCTTGGGGGTTTAACTAGTGAACTCGAAGAGGGTGACCATATTACAGAATGGTCCTCATGTGGTCCAAAAAGCTATGCTTTTAGGACTAAAGCCAATCACGTGGTGTTGAAAGCCAAAGGCGTGACTCAAAACTACGAAAATGCCCCGCGTGTAAACTTGGAATCAATCACGCGCTTGGTCGAGGGGTTCGTAAAGGACAGGAATAGTGACTTGGAGATTTTGAGCTCCTACAACAAAATAGTGAGGGATAAAAAGGGGTTCCATCTAAGAAACGCACCACTCACTAAAAGATTCAGGGTAGTCTATGACAAGAGACAGCTATTGCCTGACGGTACCACATTGCCCTTTGGCTACTGACTTATGCTACAAGCCCCCAGTGTGTCTTAAATCTTAAGATATTATGACTGCTGTCGAGGGTTTTGACCCCCGTCTACAATTGCCTTTTTCAGCATTAATTGCAGGCCCTTCAAACAGTGGTAAAACTTTTTTTGTAAAAAGTATTTTAGAGAATTCTGAACATGTGTTATCTCAAAAGCCTGACAATATTGTATGGTGTTATTCATGTTACCAACCTCTGTATGATGAATTATTGAAGACAATAAAAATCAAGTTTGTTGAAGGAATACCCGAATCTCTGTCTGATGATGAGCTTCTCCCCCCACATAAATATAATCTGCTGGTTTTGGACGATATGCTATTTGCTGGTAGCGAACACCCCGAAATTGCACGAGCTTTTACCCAATATACTCATCATAGAAACCTGTCCGTGCTTTACTTGGTCCAGAATGTGTTTCACCAAGGTAAAAATAGTCGGACCATTAGCTTGAATGCCAACTACATGGTATTGTTTAAAAATCCTAGAGACAAACTGCAAATTAGCACTCTAGCTCAGCAGATGTACCCTGGACGGAAATCATACTTTATGGAGAGCTATGAGGACGCTACCAAAGAGCCATTTTCTTATTTAATCGTGGATTTAAAAGCAAATACTCCAGAACACCTTAGGCTACGTACAGGGCTGTTTCCGGGGGAGAGGCCTGCTGCATACCTTCCTAAAAAGTAAACGCTATGTCTCTGCGTTTAAAAAGAAACCTGCCCCTCTTGAGAAGGCTAGTTGGGTCTACAGCTAAAGAACGGAAGGCCATCTTGGGTCGCTGTTCTTCAGATCTCATATTAGCCCTATGTGAGATTGCTTTGAATCTTCTCAAAGGACGCATTCCACTCACCCTGAACCAATTGAAAAAATTAAAGAGACAAAAGACAGCGATCAAACTCTTTGCCAATAAAAGGGCCAGTCTTCAAAAGAAAAGACATAGTATACAACAGTCTGGGGGTTTTCTTCTACCTTTACTCAGTATAGCCGTGCCCTTCATCACCAGCCTTATTGCGGCCAGACGTGGGGGTTGAACACGTGGTGTGATGGCCACTAAAATGTACTTGGTGCCTCAACAAGAGTTGGATAGACTTAAAAAACAAATGCAGGGTCCTGAAGATATCAGACAAACAGCGGAAAATGATTTGGATACGGCCATGAAGGATGTTTTGAACCGAAAAGGATTGAACCCCTATGATAAGATTCAAAAATACACAAACCTAATGCAAAGGTATTTGACTCGGGTAAAGCAAGGGGAGAGAGAGACTAACCATTTAACCCTTTCCCTACCGGACCCTTTAACAGATGTCGAACCTAACGATAGCCATGCCCCTGTAAGGCCTGTACCGGCGATCTTACCTAGTGGAGATAATATGTCGGGTGAAGCTCAAATGCCATTTGAAGATAAAGTTATGCATGACCTACTGACACATGTGCCTTTACGTAACAGGAAGAATGTTAAATACATTATGAACAAGATAAAAGACTCAAAGGGGATAGCTGCTTGGAACGACTCTGGAGAGTTTATCCTTCAGGGCTCTGTGGTCAGGGGGTCACATATGCTGGACTTGCTTAAAAGTACCACGGCTGCCCACAAGGTTGCTGATGACCGAAGGCCTCCCGGCTGGCGTCAGTTTCTTAAGGCCCTGGCAATCCTCAACATCCCCCTCTCCGGTGTACCCAACCATAAGCTTCGTCAACAGATTCAAGCTTTAAAACAAAAGCCTTCAACGAGATACAGCACCCCTAAAGATGCCCCAACGACACCGTCCCCCTATGAAAGCGATGATGCTAACTCATTTACTCCCATGAACGTCTCAGGACCTTTTCCTAATCCCGATCTCTCGGGGTGGTTAGACTTTTGAAAATGACTTTTGAATGACTATGATTAAATTCAATAAATTTTTTATTTGAAAAATAAGCAAGTTAACATTTGTGGCATTCTTGAAACATATGACGTGAGCATACGCCTTGATTACGCGTTCTTAAAGGACACACATTTGAACACTTTTGATATTTTCTAACAAAACAAGATACAAGGTTATCATTACTTCTTAAATCATCCTTATAAAGAGACATAACATCTTCAAAAGAAACTCCCCGGGCTCTTTGGCACAGGTAAAATACACAGTGGTGACCGCATGTAGTGGAAAGGTTATCTTGCACTTGTTTGATGCTGTAGTAGATCTTTGTACCGTTTAGGGTCAAAAAATCTTTAATAGATTTAGGGAAATGTGAAAAACCGGGGGGAAAGCCATAGGAATCAAAAAAAGTTGAGATTTTTCGTCCACCTTCCTGTTCTAATGTCATAGCTAGCCAATGTTCACCAGGCATGTGTTTAGGATGGGTATTGACAATAAACATTGCAGGCCTCTCAGGCCATATCTCAATAGGTAATTCATCACAAGCCAACACTCCACAAAATTGTTTTCCAATCAAGCGGCTCATGAGCCCGTCCAACTCTTGGGTATTCATGTCTTTGCTCAAAGGTTCTTAATAATAATCCACTAAGACCTGTCTTCGGGCATTCACTTCCAAGATTGAATCAGAGCATGCGTAAACAATCATGCTAACTGTACAGGCTAAAGGTGTACGGAAACGCATTTCCAGCCTGAGGTTACCTTGGGACACCACAGACAGATTTCCTGAGGTGTCATCATCAGGGGATAAATTGAAAGCATACAACGTGTAACCCTCTGCAAAATCATTTCTGTCAATAGGTAAAGAGAGATCTTTTAGATGGCGCCCTGTAGCCAGGAATAGATTGTAAAATTCTCGCACAGATATGTTGTTATTAAATTGGGGTTGGAAAGCCTTCGCCGGAACCTGACGTCCGTCCTGACAGAGAGCTACATACTCTGCATTGAAGTGTTGAAAATTAAAGGGTTTTTTATCTAAACTCCCCGTATTAGAGGCGTGATCAACCAGACCTATAACCACATATCTAGGTAAAGGGCCTAGAAATAGGTTTTCTTGACTGCAGATTCTACTGCCCACAGGTATGCTAAAGGTTTTCATGGTAATTCTTTGGAGAGGGTAAAGGGCATTGCCTTTCATCAAAGCATGTGAGTGACCCAGGCGTACGGCCGGAGATACAGACACTTTTTTAATAAAAAGGGTGGCCCCCAACACTTTCAAACTAAAATCCCCGTCTTGGGGAGACATCAGGCAAAAATCATCCTTGGCCCTGGTTAATTTTAATCTTAAATCAACCGAATTTAAGAGTAACCGTTCTTGAAAGAAAATGTCCGAGTGTATAGGGCCTAGCAAATGAAACTCTCGAGATTCGGCGCAGTAGCGAGCTCGTGCCGCTAGTCCTTTGTTTGCACCGGTGGAAGGGTCTGTCGATTCCATAGAGGCTCCTGCAGTATCCTTGCTAAACAGCCCGGCGCTAAATTGTGTTTTGAGAGTGTCTTCGGAGTAGTTTAGTAAACACTCCATGATGGCTCTATATGGGTATGTGGCGCTGCTTTGACTGATCAGGCGTTCACCCAAAGTCACATCAACTTGGGAGAAAATGGTGGCCAAGGGGTAATTAATGAGACTCACTTTGGCATCGCCTGCAATATTAGACCCATCTCTTTTGGTCACTTTTAGACGTAAATGCACCAAGGTGTTGTTGAGGTCCAGATAGTTGTCACCGTGGCCTGGTATGAAAAATTCGATAGGCCCGTTATCGGTAATAGCAGAGAGAGGGGCTATCTCCACATAACTGGATCTATCTATTGAATGCTGCGTTAACGGGGCCGTGAAAAGATCGAGTTCTGTCTTTATAGCTTCAGAGGACATTCGATGTAAAAGAGCCATGTCACTTATTCTTTTAGAAAATACTTCCTAGTATTCTTTTAGCCTGTTTTGGTTCAGACCTCCTCACTTTACCACGTCTTTGACTTACTGAGGTTCTTTTAACAGTTAACCGCCGCTTTTTAGGTGCCGGCCTGCGTCTTAAACCTGGGGGTCTCTTTTTTGGTCTTCGAGACAATATCATAAGCCCCAAGCCTTCTTGATGCTCCACATCTGGTGACGCCCTTCGGGTCATAGCATTGGCTACAACCTCACTTACTATATTTTTAGCCGCGGATTTTAAATGTGGTTTGGCTATGCTGAAGCCCCTCTTCATAAACGGTAAAACCATCCTGAAGAGGTTACGGAATATACCGCCTATCCCCGCACCATACATTGTCGGTGCTCCATGATATCCTGGTAGTCCATTACCAACTTGATCCACATAGTATGAAACATAACGGTTAGGGTCGAGCTGATGGTGCTCCATAACTCTTTTATTTGTATTATGTTTATAAATATAATACAGATATTATATATGTAGAGAGGTTTTGGTGGGTCTAAAGTGGAGTTTTACAATCGTTTTACCATAAGTAAATTCAATGTTTTCGTTCTGATCCGTTTTAAGCTCAACCAGAATGTTTTCAATATAGTTCTTGCTGACATGTACGTAGTGCGGCTTGTCATAATTGACAGTGACGATGTCCCCATCCTTTCCGTCTATATGAACTGTTCGCAGGAGGGGCACACAGGTGTCTCCGACCCTTTGATAGGTTATGATGTCGGTATACACAAATATGTTGTAAAATCCTGCATGTATATCCGCAGGGAATGGGAATAATTTATCGTTCACATACGTCCATTTATTGGGCCCCATCCCCAACATGTAGGCTAAATTACCGCTGGTCTTTATACCTCCGTTAGCAGGCCCTGAGATTTGTATCCTTTTATGGATTGGATTGTAGAATAGGAATATTTCCATCTTGTTCAGGGTTAGGTGTTCATTCAACTCTGAGACGATCCTGTCGACGGTTCTATAGAAACCTTTTTTAAGCTTAATAAGTTTTGCAGGTTCCGATAACCTTTTGCAATAAAAATCACGGTCCTTAGCTTTGATATTATACCAACTATGGGGGTATGTAATCTCGCTGAGACCTACTTCCCAAGCCTCTGATAACTCTATAGGCTTTGGAAAATTGGTTGTATAATTCGAACTCTGATTATTACGATATATCTGTGCCGACGCATTACTGGGGAGAGTCAGGTAGAAGCCGCTGTGTTCCATGATGCCCAACTGTGTACACGCGACTGATGCGCTAGTTATCATGACTAGGGGTTTAAATTAATCCCCGTTGCCTCCACCACATCATGCTCCAATACCCAACTGTTGAACTTTTGAGGCCAGTTTTTCCAGCGGACCAGCAACCATTTTTTACCCTTTTCTCTCTTCTGATCTAGAATCTCCTCCACGTGAAAGACTTTGTCTTTACCCAACTGGACCTTCTGTAATTCCTTTTCATAAAAAGATCCCTCTATAAGATCCCCGTCATAATCTTTTAATTTGTAGACCGGGGGAATGCGTGGCAGACATTCTGTAACGGAAAACAACTCCGAGCTAAAGCCTTGTTCGTATTTTTTGTCGAAAACACCCCTCAACTTTGATATACGCACCAAGTCACCCACTAGGAATTTAAAAGTCATTTTTTTCTTACGGCGAAGTGGGAACAAACCATACATATTTTTAAAGACTTGAAAAGAGTTTTCCGAAGAGACGTCAGAGGGCTTCATACGTATACTCTTATGGAAGCTGTGGTTGTACCCGTTTACTAAATCCTGAACTATGTCTGTATATCTGTGGGTGTTGTGAGCTGTAAAATATCGCCACATCCGCTCTTTCAAAGTCCTATTAAAGCGTTCCACAACCGAAGCTTTCAAATCAGAGCCTGTAGCAAAATGTACTATATTATACTTATTCATTAGCTTCTGAAATGTTTTATTAAAAAATTCTTTTCCGCCATCCGTCTGCACTTTCTTGGGTGCGCCTCCTGCCTTCAAGATCGATTCAAAGGCCCTGGTCACCTCTGCCCCGCTCTTATTTTTTAACACCCTTACATAGGCTAATTTAGAGAAAATATCTATAACCGTTAGCATGTAGCGCTTTCCATCATTTTTATCGGCCAGGGACTGCATGTCACATAGATCCGCCTGAAATTGGGATAAGGGGTGCGTAGAAAAAACTCTATTTCTTGGAAATTGTTTTCTTACAGGTTTATGTAGAGTGTAGGCATCTTGCTCGGATAACCATTCATTCACTTTAGCATCGCTTAACAGACTACCTGTTTCTTCGACTATAGCTCTCTGTAAACGCTCTTTACCCCCATAAGACCCGGGGTTAGCGGGATTATAATATATGTTTTTCAACAGCTGCTCAGCCATCCTTCTTGCCTCTCTGAGGTACAATAACGTTAATGAGCCACTTTCATATAACGACAACATTTCAGTTTGTGAATTTTTATTTTAAGAATGCAACAAGTATTACGTATACAGACAATTCAGGATTTGTTGCAAGATACAAGTCCCAGTTTTCTCAACAATCACAGCATGCAACACCCTGTATATATGGTTTAGATTTACAGTTTTGTGTCGCTGAATTTTTAAAACACACACGTCTGATATATAAGTATATAAACAACAAATATGATACACATTCACATTAAAGGGTGGTTCAAACAAATAATGTAAAATCTTAGCCAAAGTTATTTCTAGTTCTTCAGAATCCTCAACAAGCCTTGATACCATATGTGTCCATTGTAAACTCTCGCCCGTATGTCGGACCTGTTTCATGATTTGCTCCATTTTCAGCAAACGCTCTACATTAGCCCAGGTATTGTGTGTCGTGTAGAACGATCCCTTGTTCACTTTATTTTCAATAATCTGATGCATAACATATGTAAGGTCTCTCAAAAGAAAAAAGGTATTTATTCGCTCAAACATCGTAGACACATAGTTACCCATAGCTCTAAATAACAAAATGTCACTCGGTCTCTTGGGATTTATTGAGCCAGAAAAGCATCACATCAGCCACCACAGCTTCCCGGTATTTGTTGTCGTCCACCAGGGTGTGTCGGATTTCTTTGAGTTTCTCGTGGATGAAGATGGCCTCCTTCAGTTCATGTAGGAAGGCTTCGGTTACCCCGTAAACTCTAGGGATAGACGGCACAATACCCATAGACTCCAGGGCGATGACCAGCGCTGGTATAAAACGGCAGGACCACAGTCTTTTCACCAGCTCCTCAAAATGATTGAAAAAGTAGTATCTAGGAGGGTCGTAGAGGCAAGGATGACGACGCTGGCTGGGATGATTGATCTCACAGCCGATGCATTTTTCTCGTATATATTCGCCAATCACCACGTCTAAAAGTGTAGCTACAGAGGCCTTGATGGTATCCACAAAAATAGTACTGGCCACCCCATCAAACACATCCTCAGGCTGGGTAAATGTCGGGGGTGTCACGGGTCTTGCCAGGGGTGCGTAGAGTGTAGGGCTTCGTGGCATAGAGTCTTTAGTGTCGGGCCCCCATGACGTAGTGGCTTCCTCGTAGATGGTCTGGAGATCCATGGTGTATGCTGAAATGAAGAACTGGCTGCTTTTTTCTTTTTATTGTAGAACAAGGCCATTGGGTATCTGGGGGGGCGGGGTTAAAGCATCCGCTTACTTAGTTTTCTTCTGACGCTGTATCTTCTTGAGGCTCTTTTGCATCGTAATCTTTACGATTCGTATATATTATGCACTTCTTTAAATGAACAAGGCTCTGACGCTGTTGGCTCTGTACAAAGAGAGCATCCAACGGTTGCAACATTTTCAATTCCATTACATCCCAACTCTTAAAAGGAATAAGCAGACGCAGTCGGGTATCCCCAGTCAGGCCACCACCCCTAATGTTGTGGTTTCGGATTGCCTCGTTGCCGATATAGAACTCCACGCAGCCGCACGGACGGCCATTCTGTCTTTGTATTTTCACCCTGTGAAATATTTGTCCTGAGGAGTCAGGGGTACCTTCCCAACGGGTCTCGTGGCCCGTGAACACACTATACCCCTTGGTGATAAGGCTCAGTTCAGGACACACAACCTTGCGAAAAACCGACCAGTCTTCAACACCATATTCCAAGCCTACAGTCTGGTCTGTATATTCTTCTCCTTCAGCTACCGTATAGAGGGTCACTCTACAGGCCAGGTAATCAAACCGATACCCCCACTGCTGACCATTAGACATCAACACTTGATCTGTCAGAGCATTTGCTGGAGGTATTTGGGTTCTATACACATTTAAAAAACGTTTTTTTGGCGCATCATATATTGCGGGTTGATACTTTGCCCTTGCTCTATGGGCAACCCGAGGGCCTGCTTCAGTTGTTACAGTCATCACTTCTTTGTCACCAATCCCAAAATCCATGGTTATTCTTAAGATCTTGTGCACTCTTAAACAGGAATTGTTCTGGGGCTTTATAAGGGGCATTAACCACCCCAAACCGTGAGAAACAGGGTGACCTGACACCTGGTCACTTACTTACCCCCCAACCCTACCCCCCTAACCACCACGTTGTCCTGACCTGAAACCCAAATATTGGCATGCACCCTTCTACATGACTTAGGGTCATAAATCATTACATAGGGTCATAAATCAGGCTTGGGTCATAAATCATTACCGGTTGACCTGACAACTGGACCCTTACTCAACCACCCAGCCCCCAATCAGGCTTGGGTCATAAATCATTACCGGTTGACCTGACAACTGGACCCTTACTCACCCAACCAGCCCCCACCTAACCACCAGGCTTGCCTGACCGGCAGCCCTTGGGCATGCACACGTCATCAGGACATAGGGTTCACATAGCGGTTACATAGGTTCACATAGGGTCATCAATCAAAATTTTGACGTGTGACATCTACTTTAATCTCTCTGACATATCTGCACTCTGGACAGTGGTGGGACAACTTCAACAGGAGAAAGAGCAGAAGCAGGAGCAGGAGCAGAACAGAGCACTAGAGGAGAGGATCAGACTGCTGGAGGAGAGGGAGAGGGGGATGGAGGAGAGGATCAGACTGCTGGAGGAGAGGTGGAGGGGGATGGCATGTGACAGAGAACAACCCACTAGGGAGGTGGCCATCCCCACAGAGAAGCCAGCAGAACAGCCCACCTCAGCACCCGACAAAAGTCTCAACACCACAGCAGAACAGTCCACACCAGACCCTGACCATAGAGTCGACATCACAGCAGAACAGACAAAAGAAAAACCCCAAGCCCAGCAGCTCTCACCCCCTCTGAGCACCCCCCCTGTCAGCCACCCTGATAGCCCTCCTGACAACCCCCCCACACCCACTGAGGACAAACACAAGACACAGATTGTTCTCCTTATGGACTCAAATGGGAAATATATAGAAGAAAAAAAACTTTTTCCCAAACACAGTGTGTCTAAACTCTGGTGTCCAAACACCCAGCGCGCCCTAGACCTTCTGTCTGAGGACAAACTAGGCTCACCTAGTCACATAATAATACACACAGGCACAAACGACCTGAGAGCACAGCAGGAAAGGGTGGCCACAGCACTGAAGGGAGTGATTGAAAAAGCTTCTTCTACTTTCCCCAACGCACAAGTGGTTATCTCCACCCTGCTACCACGAAAAGACTTCCACCCTGCTACAATACAGCGGGTAAACGCAAGCATTTCCCGTGACTGTGCCTCAAAACCAAATGTCTTTCTGGCCCACCACTCCACCCTGGACTTGAACAGCCTCTATGACCAGGTCCACCTCTACAAGGCAGCAGTGCCCACCTTTGCCCGGACTCTAAAGGACATCGCTCTCAAACGCAGCCCCAACACTTCACACAGGAGCAACAGATCAATAGACACCCCACCCAGACCAGCGAGACACCCTCCAAGACCTTCAGGACCCCCCCCTGGACCTACACATAGAGGACCCACGCCAAGAGGACTTACATCCAGACCACATCACCCCCAGACACACCCCCACCCCAACCAATCAACACCCCCCCACATCAACCATGCCCACACCCAATTTAGGCCCCCTCAGATCAGACCTATGCCACTCCTGCCCACCCCATGCACCCCACCCCCGCAAAGAGGGCATCAACATGGAAGTCACACATACGCCCAGGTAGTGAGCGGGCAAACAGGCCCAACCCCCACTCTTACACTCGCCCAAGCCAACGGCATGTACCAGATGCTCAGCAGGCTCTGCTCACACTTACTGGCCTGAGGCCAAACCACGACCAACAACATTGGACACTTTATGGAACAAAAAGCCTTCACTATATCATCCTGGAATATCCAAGGCCTGAGGTCATCTGCCTTTGGCCTAAAGAGCAGGAACCCGGACTTCACCAAAGAAATCGGTAATGCAGACATTGTCATCCTGCAAGAAACCTGGTACAGAGGAGACGGACCCACTGGTTGCCCTCTAGGTTACAGAGAGCTGGTAGTCCCATCCACCAAACTACCAGGTGTGAAACAGGGAAGGGACTCAGGGGGAATGCTAATTTGGTATAGAGCAGACCTAACTCACTCCATTAAATTAATCAAAACAGGAACATTTTACATTTGGCTAGAAATTCAAAAGGAAATTATCTTAACAGAGAAAAATGTCCTCCTGTGTGCTACCTATATCCCCCCACTAGAATCCCCATACTTTAATGAAGACAGCTTCTCCATCCTGAAGGAGGAAATCAATCATTTCCAGGCCCAGGGACATGTTTTAGTCTGTGGCGACCTAAATGCCAGAACTGGACAAGAACCTGACACCCTCAGCACACAGGGGGACAAACACCTTCCTGCAGGTGACAGCATTCCCTCCCCCATATGCCCCCCTAGGCACAACTACGACAACATAACCAACAAAAACGGGTCACAACTCCTGCAGCTCTGTCGCACGCTGGGTATGTACATAGTCAATGGTAGGCTTCGAGGGGACTCCTATGGTAGGTTCACCTATAGCTCATCTCTTGGCAGTAGCA
Source organism: Salvelinus namaycush (assembly GCF_016432855.1). Classification (NCBI taxonomy): domain Eukaryota; kingdom Metazoa; phylum Chordata; class Actinopteri; order Salmoniformes; family Salmonidae; genus Salvelinus; species Salvelinus namaycush. The sequence goes on from NW_024058644.1 coordinate 26,191, forward strand.
CTGTAGACTACATTATCACTGACCTCAACCCAGAGTCTCTCAGAGCGTTCACAGTCAGCCCACTGACACCCCTATCAGACCACAGCAAAATCACAGTCTACTTGAACAGAGCAATACTCAATCATGAGGCATCAAAGCCAAAGGAACTGAGTAACATTAAGAAATGCTATAGATGGAAGGAATGCAGTTTGGAAACCTACCAAAAAACAATTAGACAACAGCAAATTCAATCCCTTTTAGACAACTTCCTGGGTAAAACGTTCCACTGCAATAGTGAAGGTGTAAACTTGGCAGTAGAAAATCTTAACAGTATATTTGACCTCTCAGCTTCCCTATCAAATCTAAAAATCTCAAATAGAAAACCGAAGAAAATGAACAACAATGACAAATGGTTTGATGAAGAATGCAAAAATCTAAGAAATAAATTGAGAAACCTGTCCAACCAAAAACATAGAGACCCGGAAAACCTGAGTCTACGCCTTCACTATGGTGAATCACTAAAACAATACAGAAATACACTACGGAAAAAGAAGGAACAGCACGTCAGAAATCAGCTCAATGTAATTGAAGAATCCATAGACTCTAACCACTTCTGGGAAAATTGGAAAACACTAAACAAACAACAACACGAAGAATTATCTATCCAAAATGGAGATGTATGGGTAAACCACTTCTCCAATCTTTTTGGCTCTATAACAAAGAATAAAGAGCAAAAACATATACATGATCAAATACAAATCCTAGAATCAACTATTAAAGACTACCAGAACCCACTGGATTCTCCAATTACCTTGAACGAGTTACAGGACAAAATAAACACCCTCCAACCCAAAAAGGCCTGTGGTGTTGATGGTATCCTTAATGAAATGATCAAATATACAGACAACAAATTCCAATTGGCTATACTAAAACTTTTTAACATCGTCCTTAGCTCTGGCATCTTCCCCAATATTTGGAACCAAGGACTGATCACCCCAATCCACAAAAGTGGAGACAAATTTGACCCCAATAACTACCGTGGAATATGCGTCAACAGTAACCTTGGGAAAATACTCTGCATTATCATTAACAGCAGACTCGTACATTTCCTCAATGAAAACAATGTACTGAGCAAATGTCAAATTGGCTTTTTACCAAATTACCGTACAACAGACCATGTATTCACCCTACACACCCTAATTGACAACCAAACAAACCAAAACAAAGGCAAAGTCTTCTCATGCTTTGTTGATTTCAAAAAAGCCTTCGACTCAATTTGGCATGAGGGTCTGCTATACAAATTGATGGAAAGTGGTGTTGGGGGTAAAACATACGACATCATAAAATCCATGTACACAAACAACAAGTGTGCGGTTAAAATTGGCAAAAAACACACACATTTCTTCACACAGGGTCGTGGGGTGAGACAGGGATGCAGCTTAAGCCCCACCCTCTTCAACATATATATCAACGAATTGGCGCGGGCACTAGAACAGTCTGCAGCACCCGGTCTCACCCTACTAGAATCTGAAGTCAAATGTCTACTGTTTGCTGATGATCTGGTGCTTCTGTCACCAACCAAGGAGGGCCTACAGCAGCACCTAGATCTTCTGCACAGATTCTGTCAGACCTGGGCCCTGACAGTAAATCTCAGTAAGACCAAAATAATGGTGTTCCAAAAAAGGTCCAGTCACCAGGACCACAAATTCCATCTAGACACCGTTGCCCTAGAGCACACAAAAAACTATACATACCTCGGCCTAAACATCAGCACCACAGGTAACTTCCACAAAGCTGTGAACGATCTGAGAGACAAGGCAAGAAGGGCCTTCTATGCCATCAAAAGGAACATAAATTTCAACATACCAATTAGGATCTGGCTAAAAATACTTGAATCAGTCATAGAGCCCATTGCCCTTTATGGTTGTGAGGTCTGGGGTCCGCTCACCAACCAAGATTTCACAAAATGGGACAAACACCAAATTGAGACTCTGCATGCAGAATTCTGCAAAAATATCCTCCGTGTACAACGTAGAACACCAAATAATGCATGCAGAGCAGAATTAGGCCGATACCCACTAATTATCAAAATCCAGAAAAGAGCCGTTAAATTCTACAACCACCTAAAAGGAAGCGATTCCCAAACCTTCCATAACAAAGCCATCACCTACAGAGAGATGAACCTGGAGAAGAGTCCCCTAAGCAAGCTGGTCCTAGGGCTCTGTTCACAAACACAAACACACCCCACAGAGCCCCAGGACAACAGCACAATTAGACCCAACCAAATCATGAGAAAACAAAAAGATAATTACTTGACACATTGGAAAGAATTAACAAAAAAACAGAGCAAACTAGAATGCTATTTGGCCCTAAACAGAGAGTACACAGTGGCAGAATACCTGACCACTGTGACTGACCCAAACTTAAGGAAAGCTTTGACTATGTACAGACTCAGTGAGCATAGCCTTGCTATTGAGAAAGGCCGCCGTAGGCAGACATGGCTCTCAAGAGAAGACAGGCTATGTGCACACTGCCCACAAAATGAGGTGGAAACTGAGCTGCACTTCCTAACCTCCTGCCCAATGTATGACCATATTAGAGAGACATATTTCCCTCAGATTACACAGATCCACAAAGAATTTGAAAACAAATCCAATTTTGATAAACTCCCATATCTACTGGGAGAAATTCCACAGTGTGCCATCACAGCAGCAAGATTTGTGACCTGTTGCCACAAGAAAAGGGCAACCAGTGAAGAACAAACACCATTGTAAATACAACCCATATTTATGCTTATTTATTTTAACTTGTGTACTTTAACCATTTGTACATTGTTACAACACTGTATATATATAATATAACATTTGTAATGTCTTTATTGTTTTGAAACTTCTGTATGTGTAATGTTTACTGTTAATTTGTATTGTTTATTTCACTTTTGTATAATATCTACCTCACTTGCTTTGGCAATGTTAACACATGTTTCCCATGCCAATAAAGCCCCTTGAATTGAATTGAATTGAATTGAGAGAGAGACAGAGAGAGAGAGAGAGAGAGAGAGAGAGAGAGAGAGAGAGAGAGAGAGAAAAGCAGAGAGCTTTGGGTTTCAGGTCTTTGAAAGTGATATGGGTGAGCTGCTTCTCTCAGGCCTGACCCCAAAATCAGCTGTTGATGGATGGACCACCCTGCTCTCTGCTCTTACAGCCCCGCGACAGAGGCTCCTCCACCCTCCATCTACCCACATCAGACTCCTCCACCCCATCACACTCCAAAACCCCCATATACCCCCAATCAGACTCCTCAAACCCCCATCTACCCCCATCAGACTCCTCTACCTCCATCAGACTCCTCTACCCTCCATCAGACTCCTCTACTTCCATCAGACTCCTCTACCCTACATCAGACTCCTCTACCCTCCATCAGACTCCTCTACCCTCCATCAGACTCCTCTACCCTCCATCAGACTCCTCTACCCTCCATCAGACTCCTCTACCTCCATCAGACTCCTCTACCCTTCATCAGACTCCTCTACCCTCCATCAGACTCCTCTACCCTCCATCAGACTCCTCTACCCTCCATCAGACTCCTCTACCTCCAGTCAGACTCCTCTACCCTCCATTCGACTCCTCCTCTACCCCCCATCAGCTGCTTTCCCCTGGCTACAACCCTCCATCACCCACTCTCCCTGCAGAAGTGTTACCTAACACAGGGGTTCTCCAGCCCTTTCATTTATTGGACTGTTCCACATCTAGCTCCTGATTCACCTCGTTAACCAAACATCAAGCCCTTGACTAGGTTAATTAGATGTGGTAGATCAGGGCTACAACAACGTGGTGGTACCCAAGGAGTGGTATGAGAATGACCTAAAACATATGTGGCTAGTTTCACAAAACTAGGCGTATGTCATACGTCTCTACTTCACATAAATGCCTTGTGGGACATATGAACTTTCATGTGCCTTAATAACAAACTTGTATGCACTCTGTAAATACTAAGAACATTCGTTCAATTACGAGCCTAGTTGATTTTAGCCACAGAAGAAGCCAGCAACCTTCCAGCTAGCCATGACTGCCTGAGATAATGAGTGGGCTGGACATGCCGAGAGATGAGTTCGGATTGGTCTGCCGTGCAGCATGCTTCTGTCTATTTGAGCTGGTCTGTATGTGTAGGTAATCCTGTCTAACGCGACATTTAAAAAAAATATATTGCCTAGTAAAACTCCATAAGTGTTGCTCTCTCTGAGTTTTGAAATCAGTGGAATTAGAGTATGATAACTAAGGAGATGGAGAAAACACCTGTCTCTGGATTACATCTTCAAACTAAGGGCAACCGTGGCATCCATGACAGAGAGGGAGAAGCGTCCATCCATGTATACGGGTAAGATAGTCTGGCTACATCTTCAGATGTTACACGTTTCTAATTTTGTCGTTTTCATTTCAAGTTAAAGTGTACTTAGGGCTCCCGAGTGCTGCAGCGGTCTATGGCACTGCATCTCAGTGCAAAAGGTGTCACTACAGTCCCTGGTTCGAATCCAGGCTGTATCACATCTGGCCTTGATTGGGAGTCCCATAAGGCAGCGCACGATTGGCCCAGCGTCGTCTGGGTTTGGCCGGGGTAGGTCGTCATTGTAAATAAGTACTGTCCATATGTAGCTTGTTTTTGGTCACAGGTCCAGGAATGGTTGAAGAATTGCAACATTTACCTAGAACTAACTCTGCAGATAGCAACACTGGGTGACTTGAAAAGTCATAATCAATCAATCAATAATATAATAATACTTTCAGCAAAAAAATGATCTTTAATTTACAATATGTAGTGTCATGACGTTGGCCTGTGGGTAAGGTTTATGACCCCTCCATAAATACCTTTCTCCCTTTCCTCTCTTGACTCTACTGAAGGACTCTTGAAAAGCCTTTGTTCCCTGAGAGTCAGGGAACATCAAAAGGTGGGGGGAAAGGAACCATATTTCGGTAATCCAACCAGTTGAAAATCTGCGTTAGTAGTTAATGAATATGATGTCAGCCTCCAGTATTTATGCTGCAGTAGTTTGTGTCGGGGGGCTAGGGCCAGTTGGTTATATCTGGAGTACTTCTCCTGTCTTATCCAGTGTCCTGTGTGAATTTAAGTATGCTCTCTCTAATTCTCTCCTTCTCTCTTTCTTTCTCTCTCTCGGAGGACCTGAGCCCTAGGACCATACGTCAGGACTACCGGGCATGATGACTCCTTGCTGTCCCCAGTCCACCTGGCCTTGCTGCTGTCCCAGTTTCAACTGTTCTGCCTGCGGTTATGGAACCCCTACCTGTCCCAGACCTGCTGTTTTCAACTCTTAATTATCGGCTATGAAAAGCCAACTGACATTTATTCCTGATTATTATTTGACCATGCTTGTCATTTATGAACATTTTGAACATCTTGGTCATGTTCTGTTATAATCTCCACCCGGCACAGCCAGAAGAGGACTGGCCACCCCTCATAGCCTGGTTCCTCTCTAGGTTTCTTCCTAGGTTTTGGCCTTTCTAGGGAGCTTTTCCTAGCCACCGTGCTTCTACACCTGCATTGCTTGCTGTTTGGGGTTTTAGGCTGGGTTTCTGTACAGCACTTCGACATATTAGCTGATGTACGAAGGGCTATATAAAATAAACTTGATTGATTGATTGATGATGTCAGTTCGGTTGTCATCTGAGACATTATGACTGATGACAGGATGACATAAACTGTATCTGGGAAAGTCTACACATTCTAGTTATCAGATTGACATGGAATTGTTGTGCAATTTAAATGTTTAAATATGAAACTATTTGTGCAAAGATTAAATGGAAATTTAGCTTCCAAATGAGAGAATTGGGTTTTCATAAGATTAGAGCTCTGCTCACTCAGTGGCCCGCCCCTGTGAAGAGACATTGGTTCTAAACTATGAAACATGCCTTCTCTCCTACCACTATATAAAGCCCTTGACGAAAATGTAACCTCCTGTTCCGGGTACATTAGGGCGACGGTCCGATGTCAGAAGGATTCAGATAATAAGCTGTTCCGAGGATGTGAGGACGACGGTCCCACGTTAAAAGGATTATCATGTCAACTACAGAACTAAGCCAACCTCAGCGTGAGCTTTGGACTTTGAACTCTTATTCACTACAGAAGTGATACCTCCTAGCCGTTGAGTTAGCAGCGGCCGCTATAAACGTGGGCTAGGAAAGGACGGACGACGGATCTAGTCTAACACACAACGACGATACTACAACGTATCCAGTTTACCAACAGATACATTCTTCCGAGGACAGGAAGATCTCTGTTGGGCAACACGGCCAGCATCTACGACCAACCTACTGAAGCGCAGCTCAGACTAAATATTTATTGCATTTTCCTTTTCCAAATGGGCCGTAATTTAGAAAGCATAAGATACTGTATTTACGATAGCATGGCTTCTCCCTTTGTTCCTCAAGTCTTCCCGCTCTTTCACTCAAACCCAACCCCCTTTCCTTTGTGTAACCAGCCTTCATGTCGGCTCCGTCCACCAGGGACGTTTTCTGTATGACATAATTTGCATTCTGTGTATATGTAATTCTGTGTGATTATTTAGGTATTTAGTAAATAAATAATTAAACCCAATTTTGTATTGCTGATTCAACTTGTTAGCCAGGGTTCGTGAAGATAACCAAGAATTTACAACTTTCAGATGAGACTGAAATAAGGTGACGATTAATATTGACTGCTATTGATGTAAAATATTACTAGGTCTTTAAGAGTTTATTCGGAAGATAACAGCTCTATAAACATTCTTTCGTGGTGCCCCGACTTTCTAGTTAATTACAATTACATGATTAGCTTAATCAGGTAATATTAATTACAGAGAAAGGATTTTATAGAATACCATGTCATATCACTTAATCCGGCATAGCCAAAGGCACAACAGTAGAATCTATGAGAATAGAAAGGTTCAGTACTTTTGTGAAGCATCACAACACAGTGGAAAAATTTTGGGCAAAAATAACTCCAACCACACTGAGCACAGACCTTCCATCTATCTGTCTCCAACCACACTGAGCACAGACCTTCCAACTATCTGTCTCCAACCACACTGGGCACAGACCTTCCATATGTCTATCTCCAACCACACTGAGCACAGACCTTCCAACTATCTGTCTCCAACCACACTGAGCACAGACCTTCCAACTATCTGTCTCCAACCACACTGAGCACAGACCTTCCATCTATCTGTCTCCAACCACACTGAGCACAGACCTTCCATCTATCTCCAACACACTGGGCACAGACCTTCCATCTATCTATCTCCAAACACACTGGGCACAGACCTTCCATCTATCTATCTATCTCCAAACACACTGAGCACAGACCTTCCATCTATCTATCTCCAACACACTGGGCACAGACCTTCCATCTATCTATCTCCAACACACTGGGCACAGACCTTCCATCTATCTGTCTCCAACACACTGGGTACAGACCTTCCATCTATCTGTCTCCAACACACTGGGTACAGACCTTCCAACTATCTGTCTCCAACCACACTGGGCACAGACCTTCCATCTATCTGTCTCCAACCACACTGAGCACAGACCTTCCATCTATCTGTCTCCAACCACACTGAGCACAGACCTTCCATCTATCTCCAACCACACTGAGCACAGACCTTCCATCTATCTCCAACACACTGGGCACAAAACAGAGATGCTTGTTCTAGGTCCCAAGAAACAAAGAGATCTCCTGTTGAATCTGACAATTAATCTTGATGGTTGTACAGTCGTCTCAAATAAAACTGTGAAGGACCTCGGCGTTACTCTGGACCCTGATCTCTCTTTTGACGAACATATCAAGACTGTTTCAAGGACAGATTTTTTCCATCTACGTAACATTGCAAAAATCAGAAACTTTCTGTCCAAAAATTATGCAGAAAAATTAATCCATGCTTTTGTTACTTCTAGGTCAGACTACTGCAATGCTCTACTTTCCGGCTACCCGGATAAAGCACTAAATAAACTTCAGTTAGTGCTAGAATCTTGACTAGAACCAAAACATTTGATCATATTACTCCAGTGCTAGCCTCCCTACACTGGCTTCCTGTTAAGGCAAGGGCTGATTTCAAGGTTTTACTGCTAACCTACAAAGCATTACATGGGCTTGCTCCTACCTATCTTTCCGATTTGGTCCTGCCGTACATACCTACACGTACGCTACGGTCACAAGACGCAGGCCTCCTACTTGTCCCTAGAATTTCTAAGCAAACAGCTGGAGGCAGGGCTTTCTCCTATAGAGCTCCATTGTTATGGAATGGTGTGCCTACTCATGTGAGAGACGCAGACTCAGTCTCAACCTTTTAAGTCTTTACTGAAGACTTATCTCTTCAGTGGGTCATATGATTGAGTGTAGTCTGGCCCAGGAGTGTGAAGGTGAACGGAAAGGCTCTGGAGCAACGAACCGCCCTTGCTGTCTCTGCCTGGCCGGTTCCCCTCTCTCCACTGGGATTCTCTGCCTCTAACCCTATTACAGGGGCTGAGTCACTGGCTTACTGGTGCTCTTCCATGCCGTCCCTAGGAGGGGTGCGTCACTTGAGTGGGTTGAGTCACTGACGTGATATTCCTGTCTGGGTTGGCGCCCCCCCTTGGGTTGTGCCGTGGCGGAGATCTTTGTGGGCTATACTCGGCCTTGTCTCAGGATGGTAAATTGGTGGTTGAAGATATCCCTCTAGTGGTGTGGGGGCTGTGCTTTGGCAAAGTGGGTGGGGTTATATCCTGCCTGTTTGGCCTTGTCCGGGGGTATCATCGGATGGGGCCACAGTGTCCCCATCCGATGATACCTCCTGTCTCAGCCTCCAGTATTTATGCTGCAGTAGTTTATGTGTCGGGGGGCTAGATCAGTCTGTTATATCTGGAGTACTTCTCCTGTCTTATCAGGTGTCCTGTGTAAATTTAAGTATACTCTCTCTAATTCTCTCTTTCTCTCTTTCTTTCTCTCTCTCGGAGGACCTGAGCCCTAGGACCATGCCTCAGGACTACCTGGCATGATGACTCCTTGCTTTCCCCAGTCCACCTGGCCGTGCTGCTACTCCAGTTTCAACTGTTCTGCCTGCAGCTATGGAACCCTGACCTGTTCACCGGACGTGCTACCTGTCCCAGACCTGCTGTTTTCAACTCCCTAGAGACCGCAGGAGTGGTAGAAATACTCTTAATGATCGGCTATGATAAGCCAACTGACATTTACTCCTGAGGTGCTGACTTGCTGCACCCTCGACAACTACTGTGATTATTATTATTTGACAATGCTGGTCATCTATGAACATTTGAACATCTTGGCCATGTTCTGTTATAATCTCCACCCGGCACAGCCAGAAGAGGACTGGTCACCCCTCATAGCCTGGTTCCTCTCTAGGTTTCTTCCTAGGTTCTGGCCTTTCTAGGGAGTTTTTCCTAGCCACCGTGGTTCTACACCTGCATTGCTTGCTGTTTGGGGTTTTAGGCTGGGTTTCTGTACAGCACTTTGAGATATCAGCTGATGTAAGAAGGGCTATATAAATACATTTGATTTGATTTGATTTGATCTACCTATCTCCAAACACACTGGACACAGACCTTCCATCTATCTATCTCCAAACACACTGAGCACAGACCTTCATCTATTTATCTCCAACACAGATCTTATTCTGTTCAGAAACCTGCTCTTAGATCGTTTGCCCAGGCAGCCAGCACCTGACCTCGTCAGGGACCTCAGGGTTCAAATTCCAACCATATGTTCTGTTCTCCAATGTTCCACTATGATGTCCTGCAGAGAGAGATGTGAGAGACTGATAGGAAAGTTCACAGGGTTCTGATGTTCTGCTAATGACGTTCTGACATTCCAAAGGTTCTGAGGGTTCTGTGCCAACGTTACTAGGATTTATGAGGGGAACCCCTCCCCAATTAACCATCAAACCCATATGTCTCTATGCACACGCACACGCACACATAGTCTTGTTTAACTAACCTTATGGGGACGCACAAACCACTCAAAATCTTATTTTCCCTAACCCCTACTCCTAACCCTTAACCCTTAACCTTAACCTTAACACTAAAACCTAACCCTAATCCTAACCTTAACCCTAACCTAACTCCCAACCCTAAATCTAACCTTAACCCTAATTCTAACCTTAACCCTAACCTAACTCCCAACCCTAAATCTAACCTTAACCCTAATTCTAACCTTAACCCTAATTCTAACCTTAACCCTAATTCTAACCCTAACACTAATTCTAACCCTAACCCCCTAGAAATAGCATTTGATCTTGTGGGGACTAACAAAATGTAGAAACACACACACTCCAACCCCTCCCCCTTCACACAACCCCTCCCCCTACACACAGCCCCTCCCCCCCACACACAACCCCTCCCCCTACACACAGCCCCTCCCCCCCACACATAACCGCTCCCCCAACACACACACAGCGCTGGGTTTTTTACTCATCACGTGGATGACAGGTATCCTTCCTGCTTACACCCCAGGTATCCTTCCTGGTTACACCCCAGGTATCCTTCCTGGTTACACCCCAGGTATCCTTCCTGCTTACACCCCAGGTATCCTTCCTGGTTACACCCCAGGTGTTCTTCCTGGTTACACCCCAGGTATCCTTCCTGGTTACACCCCAGGTATCCTTCCTGGTTACACCCCAGGTATCCTTCCTGCTTACACCCCAGGTATCCTTCCTGGTTACACCCCAGGTATCCTTCTTGGTGACACCACAGGTATCCTTCCTGGTTACACCCCAGGTATCCTTCCTGGTTACACCACAGGTATCCTTCCTGGTTACACCACAGGTATCCTTCCTGGTTACACCACAGGTATCCTGCCTGGTTACACCCCAGGTATCCTTCCTGGTTACACCACAGGTATCCTTCCTGGTTACACCCCAGGTATCCTTCCTGGTTACACCCCAGGTATCCTTCCTGGTTACACCAAAGGTATCCTGCCTGGTTACACCCCAGGTATCCTTCCTGCTTACACCCCAGGTATCCTTCCTGGTTACATCCCAGGTATCCTGCCTGGTTACACCCCAGGTATCCTTCCTGGTTACACCCCAGGTATCCTTCCTGCTTACACCCCAGGTATCCTGCCTGGTTACACCACAGGTATCCTTCCTGGTTACACCCCAGGTATCCTTCCTAGTTACACCCCAGGTGTTCTTCCTGGTTACACCACAGGTATCCTGCCTGGTTACAAAACAGGTATCCTTCTTGGTTACACCCCAGGTATCCTTCCTGCTTACACCCCAGGTATCCTGCCTGGTTACACCACAGGTATCCTTCCTGGTTACACCACAGGTATCCTTCCTGGTTACACCACATGTATCCTTCCTGGTTACACCACAGGTATCCTGCCTGGTTACAAAACAGGTATCCTTCTTGGTTACACCCCAGGTATCCTTCCTGGTTACACCCCAGGTATCATGCCTGGTTACACCACAGGTATCCTTCCTGGTTACACCCCAGGTATCCTTCCTGGTTACACCCCAGGTGTTCTTCCTGGTTACACCACAGGTATCCTTCCTGGTTACACCACAGGTATCCTGCCTGGTTACAAAACAGGTATCCTTCTTGGTTACACCACAGGTGTCCTTCCTGGTTACACCACAGGTATCCTTACTGGTTACACCACAGGTATACTCCCTGGTTACACCACAGGTATCCTTCCTGGTTACACCACAGGTATCCTGCCTGGTTACAAAACAGGTATCCTTCTTGGTTACACCACAGGTGTCCTTCCTGGTTACACCACAGGTATCCTTACTGGTTACACCACAGGTATACTCCCTGGTTACACCACAGGTATCCTTCCTGGTTACACCACAGGTATCCTGCCTGGTTACAAAACAGGTATCCTTCTTGGTTACACCACAGGTATCCTTCCTGGTTACACCCCAGGTATCCTTCCTGGTTACACCCCAGGTATCCTTCCTGGTTACACCACAGGTATCCTTCCTGGTTACACCACAGGTATTCTTCCTGGTTACACCACAGGTATCCTTCCTGGTTACACCACAGGTATCCTGCCTGGTTACAAAACAGGTATCCTTCTTGGTTACACCACAGGTATTCTTCTTGGTTACACCACAGGTATCCTGCCTGGTTACAAAACAGGTATCCTTCTTGGTTACACCACAGGTATTCTTCTTGGTTACACCACAGGTATTCTTCTTGGTTACACCACATGTATCCTTCCTGGTTACACCACAGGTATCCTGCCTGGTTACAAAACAGGTATCCTTCTTGGTTACACCACAGGTATTCTTCTTGGTTACACCACAGGTATTCTTCTTGGTGACACCACAGGTATCCTTCTTGGTTACACCACAGGTGTCCTTCCTGGTTACACCACAGGTATCCTTCCTGGTTACACCACAGGTATCCTTCCTGGTTACACCACAGGTATCCTTCCTGGTTACACCACAGGTATCCTTCCTGGTTACACCACAGGTATCCTGCCTGGTTACACCACAGGTATCCTTACTGGTTACACCATAGGTATCCTTCCTGGTTACACCACAGGTATCCTTCCTGGTTACACCACAGGTATCCTGCCTGGTTACACCACAGGTATCCTTCCTGGTTACACCCCAGGTATCCTTCCTGGTTACACCATAGGTATCCTTCCTGGTTACACCACAGGTATCCTTCCTGGTTACACCACAGGTATCCTGCCTGGTTACACCACAGGTATCCTTCCTGGTTACTCACAGGTATCCTTCTTGGTTACACCACAGGTATCCTTCCTGGTTACTCACAGGTATCCTTCCTGGTTACTCACAGGTATCCTTCCTGGTTACACCACAGGTATACTCCCTGGTTACACCACAGGTATCCTTCCTGGTTACACCACAGGTAACCTTCCTGGTGACATCACAGGTATCCTTCCTGATTACACCACAGTCACTTCATTAATCTACAGAAGAGGGGAAGAGAAGAGAAGAGGGAAGGAGAAGAGGAGAGGGGAGGAGAAGAGAAAAGGGGAGGAGAAGAGAAGAGGGAAGGAGAAGAGGAGAGGGGAGGAGAAGAGAAAAGGGGAGGAGAAGAGAAGAGGGAAGGAGAAGAGGAGAGGGGAGGGGAGAAGAAGAGGAGAGGGGAGGAGAAGAGGAGAGGAGAAGAGGAGAGGGAAGGAGAAGAGGAGAGGGGAGGAGAAGAGAAAAGGGGAGGAGAAGAGAAGAGGGAAGGAGAAGAGGAGAGGGGAGGGGAGAAGAAGAGGAGAGGGGAGGAGAAGAGGAGAGGAGAAGAGGAGAGGGGAGGAGAAGAGGAGAGGGAAGGAGAAGAGGAGAGGGGAGGAGAAGAGGAGAGGAGAAGAGGAGAGGAGAGGGGAGGAGAAGAGGAGAGGGAAGGAGAAGAGGAGAGGGAAGGAGAAGAGGAGAGGGAAGGAGAAGAGGAGAGGAGAAGAGAAGAGGAGAGGAGAGGAGAGGGGAGGAGAAGAGGAGAGGAGAAGAGGAGAGGAGAGGGGAGGAGGAGAGGAGAGGGGAGGAGAAGAGGAGAGGGAAGGAGAAGAGGAGAGGGAAGGAGAAGAGGAGAGGGGAGGAGAAGAGGAGAGGGGAGGAGAAGAGGAGAGGGAAGGAGAAGAGGAGAGGGGAGGAGAAGAGGAGAGGAGAAGAGGAGAGGGGAGGAGAAGAGGAGAGGGGAGGAGAAGAGAAGAGGGAAGGAGAAGAGGAGAGGGGAGGAGAAGAGGAGAGGGAAGGAGAAGAGGAGAGGAGAAGAGGAGAGGAGAGGGGAGGAGAAGAGGAGAGGGAAGGAGAAGAGGAGAGGGAAGGAGAAGAGGAGAGGGGAGGAGAAGAGGAGAGGGAAGGAGAAGAGGAGAGGGAAGTAGAAGAGGAGAGGAGAAGAGGAGAGGAGAGGGAAGGAGAAGAGGAGAGGGGAGGAGAAGAGGAGAGGGGAGGAGAAGAGGAGAGGGAAGGAGAAGAGGAGAGGGAAGGAGAAGAGGAGAGGAGAAGAGAAGAGGAGAGGGGAGGAGAAGAGGAGAGGGGAGGAGAAGAGGAGAGGGAAGGAGAAGAGGAGAGGGGAGGAGAAGAGGAGAGGGGAGGAGAAGAGAAGAGGGAAGGAGAAGAGGAGAGGGGAGGAGAAGAGGAGAGGGAAGGAGAAGAGAAGAGGGAAGGAGAAGAGGAGAGGGGAGGAGAAGAGGAGAGGGAAGGAGAAGAGGAGAGGGGAGGAGAAGAGGAGGGGAGGAGAAGAGAAGAGGGAAGGAGAAGAGGAGGGGAGGAGAAGAGGAGGGGAGGAGAAGAGGAGGAGTGGAAGAAGGTATTCTCACAGACGACTATCTGTGATGACATCACGGCGAGATTCTGGACATGCGTCCCAAATGGGACCCTATTCCCTATATAGTGCACTACTTTTGTATGGCCTCCGGTCAAAAGTAGCGCACTGTATAGGGTGCCATTTGGGACGCAACCCTGTTAGACTCTGAGGAAGGTTGAAGACCATGGAATACACCAAGGATCCTCCAGACACAGCCCCTCTCCCCCTCCGCTGTGCCGTCACCCTCTACCCCCAACCACACTGATTACTGTGTATCCAACAGTCGTGATCTTCTGTAAACAATCTCTGTTTCTCTCAAAACTGATTATCTCTATGAATGTTTCCAGTTCTGGTCTAAAACTGCAGAAGAAACAACAGAGTCCATATTGATGCCAGCTGCTGCAGCTACATGATCTTACAGGGGGAGGAGAGATACACCTAGAGAGAGAGGGAAGGAGAGAGGGAAGGAGGGAGAGAAGGAGGGAGGGAAGGAGAGATACACCTAGAGAGAGGGAAGGAGAGAGGGAAGGAGGGAGAGAAGGAGGGAGAGAAGGAGAGATACACCTAGAGAGAGAGGGAAGGAGAGAGGGAAGGAGAGAGAGAAGGAGGGAGAGAAGGAGAGATACACCTAGAGAGAGAGGGAAGGAGAGAGGGAAGGAGAGAGAGAAGGAGGGAGAGAAGGAGAGATACACCTAGAGTGAGAGGGAAGGAGAGAGGGAAGGAGAGAGAATGAGGGAGGGAAGGAGAGATACACCTAAAGAGAGAGGGAAGGAGAGAGGGAAGGAGAGAGAGAAGGAGGGATACACCTAGGGATAGAGGGAAGGAGAGAGAGAAGGAGGGAGGGAAGGAGGGATACACCTAGAGATAGAGGGAAGGAGAGGGAAGGAGAGATACACCGAGGGATAGAGGGAAGGAGAGAGGGAAGGATGGATACACCTAGGGATAGAGGGAAGGAGGGAGGGAAGGAGGGATACACCGAGGGATAGAGGGAAGGAGAGAGGGAAGGATGGATACACCTAGGGATAGAGGGAAGGAGGGAGGGAAGGAGGGATACACCGAGGGATAGAGGGAAGGAGAGAGGGAAGGATGGATACACCGAGGGATAGAGGGAAGGAGGGAGGGAAGGAGGGATACACCGAGGGATAGAGGGAAGGAGAGAGGGAAGGATGGATACACCGAGGGATAGAGGGAAGGAGGGAGGGAAGGAGGGATACACCGAGGGATAGAGGGAAGGAGAGAGGGAAGGATGGATACATCTAGGGATAGAGGGAAGGAGAGAGGGAAGGATGGATACACCTAGAGATAGAGGGAAGGAGAGAGGGAAGGATGGATACACCTAGAGATAGGGGGAAGGAGAGAGGGAAGGAGAGATACACCTAGAGATAGAGGGAAGGAGAGATAGAGGGAAGGAGAGAGAGAAGGAGAGATACACCTAGAGATAGAGGGAAGGAGAGATAGAGGGAAGGAGAGAGAGAAGTAGGGATACGCCTAGAGATAGAGGGAAAGAGAGAGGGAAGAAGGGATAGAGGGAAGGAGAGACGGAGGTATGGATACACCTAGAGTTAGAGGGAAGGAGAAAGAGAAGGAAGGATATAGGGAAAGAGGGAAGGAAGGAGAGATAGACCTAGAGAATAAGGGAAGGAGAGAGGGAGGGAGAGGGAAAGAGCTGAGATACATAGAGGGAGAGAATGAGAGCGAGGGAGAGAGGGAAGGAGGGAGAGAGGGAGACAGATGGAAGGAGCTGAGATACACAGAGGGAGAGGGAGAGAATGAGAGGGAGGGAGACAGATGGAAGGAGCTGAGATACACAGAGGGAGAGAGGGAGGGAGAGAGGGAAGAGCTGAGATACACAGAGGGAGAGAATGAGAGGGAGGGAGAGAGGGAAGGAGAGAGGGATGGAGAGTCTGCATTAAGAATGCTTCATAAAGCTCCATGCTTGTTCAGTACGACAGCCATTGGATCAACAGATATCCTCCAGGGTAATCCTAAACCGTACTTGTGGTTTTGCACAATATGCTGTTGATTATATTCAGAACTAACCAAGGGGTAAACAGACGTCTAGACTGTTTTCTCTCAGGCTGCTAGACGAGCTCTGGGATTGACAGACAGGTTGGCAACATGACCATGATAATACACCATACAAACATGACACACACACACACACACAACCACACACACACACATACACACACACACACATAAACACATAAACACACACACACACACACACACACACACACACACACACACACACACACACACACACACACACACACACACACACATACACACATAAACACATACACACACACATACACACACACACACACACATACACACATAAACACAAACACAACCACACAAATCAAATCAATCAAATCAAACATGGTTAGCAGATGTTAATGTGAGTGTAGCGAAATGCTTGTGCTTCTAGTTCCAACCGTGCAGTAATATCTAACAAGCAACAATTTCACAACAACTACCTTATACACACAATTGTAAAGGGATGAATAAGAATATGTACATATAAATATATGGATGAGCGATGGCCGTGTGGCATAGGCAAGATGCAGTAGATGGTATAGAGTACAGTATATACATATGAGATGAGTAATGTAGGGTATGTAAACATTATATAAAGTGGCATTGTTTACAGTGGCTAGTAATTGTTTATTATTAAAGTGGCTAGTGGTACATTTTTACATAATTTCCATAAATTCCCATTATTAAAGTGGCTGGAGTTGAGTCAGTATGTTGGCAGCAGCCACTCAATGCTAGTGATGGCTGTTTAACAGTCTGATGGCCTTGAGATAGAAGCTGTTTTTCAGTCTCTCGGTCCCTGCTTTGATGCACCTGTACTGACGTCGCCTTCTGGATGATAGCGGGGTGAACAGGCAGTGGCTCAGGTGGTTGTTGTCCTTGATGATCTTTATGGCCTTCCTGTGACATCGGGTGGTGTAGGTGTCCACACACAAACACATAAACACACACACAACCACACACATAAACACACACACAACCACACACATAAACACACACAACCACACACATAAACACACACACAACCACACACATAAACACACACAACCACACACATAAACACACACAACCACACACATAAACACACAATCACACGCACACACACACAACCAAACACATAAACACACAACCACACGCACACACACACACATCCACTCGTTACTGGTACTTCCTGTATATAGCCATGTTATTACCTGGTACCCCTGCAGTAGGTACTAGTACTTCCTGTATATAGCCATGTTATTACCTGGTACCCCTGCACAAGGTACTGGTACTTCCTGTATATAGCCATGTTATTACCTGGTACCCCTGCACAAGGTACTGGTACTTCCTGTATATAGCCATGTTATTACCTGGTACCCCTGCACAAGGTACTGGTACTTCCTGTATATAGCCATGTTATTACCTGGTACCCCTGCACAAGGTACTGGTACTTCCTGTATATAGCCATGTTATTACCTGGTACCCCTGCACAAGGTACTGGTACTTCCTGTATATAGCCATGTTATTACCTGGTACCCCTGCACAAGGTATTGGTACTTCCTGTATATAGCCATGTTATTACCTGGTACCCCTGCACAAGGTACTGGTACTTCCTGTATATAGCCATGTTATTACCTGGTACCCCTGCACTAGGTACTGGTACTTCCTGTATATAGCCATGTTATTACCTGGTACCCCTGCACAAGGTACTGGTACTTCCTGTATATAGCCATGTTATTACCTGGTACCCCTGCACAAGGTACTGGTACTTCCTGTATATAGCCATGTTATTACCTGGTACCCTTGCACTAGGTACTGGTACTTCCTGTATATAGCCATGTTATTACCTGGTACCCCTGCACAAGGTACTGGTACTTCCTGTATATAGCCATGTTATTACCTGGTACCCTTGCACTAGGTACTGGTACTTCCTGTATATAGCCATGTTATTACCTGGTACCCCTGCACAAGGTACTGGTACTTCCTGTATATAGCCATGTTATTACCTGGTACCCCTGCACAAGGTACTGGTACTTCCTGTATATAGCCATGTTATTACCTGGTACCCCTGCACAAGGTACTGGTACTTCCTGTATATAGCCATGTTATTACCTGGTACCCCTGCACAAGGTACTGGTACTTCCTGTATATAGCCATGTTATTACCTGGTACCCCTGCACTAGGTACTGGTACTTCCTGTATATAGCCATGTTATTACCTGGTACCCCTGCACAAGGTACTGGTACTTCCTGTATATAGCCATGTTATTACCTGGTACCCCTGCACAAGGTACTGGTACTTCCTGTATATAGCCATGTTATTACCTGGTACCCCTGCACAAGGTATTGGTACTTCCTGTATATAGCCATGTTATTACCTGGTACCCCTGCACAAGGTACTGGTACTTCCTGTATATAGCCATGTTATTACCTGGTACCCCTGCACTAGGTACTGGTACTTCCTGTATATAGCCATGTTATTACCTGGTACCCCTGCACAAGGTACTGGTACTTCCTGTATATAGCCATGTTATTACCTGGTACCCCTGCACAAGGTACTGGTACTTCCTGTATATAGCCATGTTATTACCTGGTACCCTTGCACTAGGTACTGGTACTTCCTGTATATAGCCATGTTATTACCTGGTACCCCTGCACAAGGTACTGGTACTTCCTGTATATAGCCATGTTATTACCTGGTACCCTTGCACTAGGTACTGGTACTTCCTGTATATAGCCATGTTATTACCTGGTACCCTTGCACTAGGTACTGGTACTTCCTGTATATAGCCATGTTATTACCTGGTACCCTTGCACAAGGTACTGGTACTTCCTGTATATAGCCATGTTATTACCTGGTACCCTTGCACTAGGTACTGGTACTTCCTGTATATAGCCATGTTATTACCTGGTACCCTTGCACTAGGTACTGGTACTTCCTGTATATAGCCATGTTATTGTTTTATTTTGTTACTATTTCCTTTTTTGATTTATTTTGTCTTTCTTTTTAACTCCGTACTGTTGGTTAAGGGCTTGTAAGACATCATTTCACTGTAAAGTCAACACCTGTTTGTATTCGGCGTATGTGACCAAAACAAATTGTATTTGATACAACTGTGATATGTGGTTGTGATACAACTGTGATATGTGGTTGGGATACAACTGTGATATGTGGTTGGGATACAACTGTGATATGTGGTTGGGATACAACTGTGATATGTGGTTGGGATACAACTGTGATATGTGGTTGTGATACAACTGTGATATGTGGTTGGGATACAACTGTGATATGTGGTTGGGATACAACTGTGATATGTGGTTGGGATACAACTGTGATATGTGGTTGGGATACAACTGTGATATGTGGTTGTGATACAACTGTGATATGTGGTTGGGATACAACTGTGATATGTGGTTGGGATACAACTGTGATATGTGGTTGGGATACAACTGTGATATGTGGTTGGGATACAACTGTGATATGTGGTTGGGATACAACTGTGATATGTGGTTGGGATGAATGAGATGAATGCAGTAGCTCTGGGTCTCTCTGGATGGGAGTGTCTACTGAATGGATAAATGATCACGTAAATGTAGTGCTACGTATATTTATGTGTATTATGTATTTCATTTGTTTTGTTGTGTTTGGACCACAGGAAGAGTGTGTTCATACCCCTTGACTTATTCCACATTTTGTTGTAATACAGCCAGAATTAAAAATGGATTACACAGATTTGTTCTCATCTATCTACACACAGTACCCCATAAAAACAAAGTGAAAACATGTTTTTTAGACATTTTTGCAAGTGAATTGAAAATCAAATACAGAAATATCTCATTTACATAAGTTTTCACACCTCTGAGTCAATACATGTTAGAATTACCTTTGGCAGTGATTACACCTGGGTAAGTCTCTAAGAGCTTTACACACCTGGATTGTACAATATTTGCACAACATTCTTCTTTACATTCTTCAAGCTCTGTCGTGTTGGTTGTTGATCATTGCTAGACAGCCATCTTCAAGTCTTGCCATAGATTGTCGAGACGATTTAAGTCAAAACTGTAACTAGGCCACTCAGGAACATTCAATGTCGTCTTGGTAAGTAACTCCAGTGTATATTTGACCTTGTGTTTTATGTTATTGTCCTGCTGAAAGGTGACTTCCTCTCCCAGTGTCTGGTGTAAAACAGACTGAACCAGGTTTTCCTCGATGATTTTGCTCAATTCCGTTTCTTTTTATCCTAAAAAACTCCCCAGTCCTTGCCGTTGACAGGCATAGCCATAACATGATGCAGCCACCACCATGCTTAAAAATATGAAGCGGTACTCAGTGATGTGTTGTGGTGCTTTGTATTCAGTACAAAAATCTTTGACACATTTTGTTGCTGTATTACTTTAGTGCCTTGTTGCAAACAGGACTTATGATATGGAATATTTTTATTCTGTGCAGGCTAGTATTGTCATTTAGGTTAGTATTGTGGAGTAACTACAATGTTGTTGATCCATCCTCAGTTTTCTCCTATCACAGCCATTAAACTCTGTAACTGTTTTAAAGTCATCATTGGCTTCATGGTGAAATCCCTGAGTGGTTTCCTTCCTCTCTGGCAACTGAGTTAGGAAGGACGACTGTATCATTGTAGTGGCTGGGTGTATTGATACACCATCCATAGTGTAATTAATAACTTCACCATGATCAAAGGGATATTCAATGTCTGCTTTATATATTTTGACCCATCTACCAATAGGTGCCCTTCTTTACGAGGCATTGTAAAACCTCCCTGGTCTTTGTGGTTGAATCTGTGTTTGAAATTCACTGCTCGACTGAAGGACCTTACAGATAATTGTATGTGTGGGGTACAGAGATGAGGTAGTCATTCAAAAAATCATGTTAATTAACATTTCTAGGACACACGTTCCGCTAGCGGAACCCCTGACAACATTCCGCTGAAAAGGCAGCGCGGGAAATTCTAAAATATTTTTGGGAAATATGTAACTTTCACACATTAACAAGTCCAATACAACAAATGAAAGATAAACATCTTGTTAATCTACCCATCGTGTCCGATTTAAAAAATGTTTTACAGCGAAAACATAACATATGATTATGTAAGATCACCGCCAAGTCCAAAAAACACAAAGCCATTTTCCCAGCCAAAGATAGGAGTCACAAAAAGCAGAAATAGAGATAAAACTAACCTTTGATGATCTTCATCAGATGACACTCACAGGACACTCATAGGACATCATGTTACACAATACATGTATGTTTTGTTCGATAATGTGCATATTTATATCCCAAAATCTTAGTTTACATTGGCGCCATGTTCAGAAATGCCTCCAAAATATCCGGAGAAATTGCAGGGAGCCACATCTAATAACAGGAATACTCATCATACACTTTGATGAAAGATACATGTTTTACATACAATTAAAGATACACTTGTTCTTAATGCAACCGCTGTGTCAGATTTCAAAAAAACTTTACGGAAAAAGCACACCATGCAATAATCTGAGACGGCGCTCAGATATAAACAATATTTCTCCGCCATGTTGGAGTCAACAGAAATACGAAAATACATCATAAATATTCCCTTACCTTTGATGATCTTCATCAGAATGCACTCCCAGGAATCCTAGTTCCACAATAAATTGTTGTTTTGTTCGATAATGTCAATTATTTATGTCCAAGTAGTTACTTTTGCTAGCACGTTTAGTACACATGTCCAAACGCTCGCGCAGATCCTGGCGAACTCGGACGAAAACTTCAAAAAGTTATATTACAGGTCGAATAAACTGGTCAAACTAAGTAGAGAATCAATCTTCAGGATGTTGTTATCATAAACATCCAATAACGTTCCAACCGGAGAATTCCTTTGTGTCTCTAGAAGTTATGGAAAGCAAGACGATATCGTTTGGAATGCGCGTGACCAGGACCTGGCATTCCGCCAGACCACTGACTGAAACACCTCCCATCTGGCCCCACATCACAGTAGAGGCTTCATTCAACGTTCTACAGACTGTTGACATCTAGTGGAAGGCGTAGGAAGTGCAAACAGATCCATATCTTCCTGGGATTTGACCAGGCGATGAGTAGAAAAAACACCAGCCTCAGAATTTCCTCTTCCTGTTTGGAAGTTTGCCTGCCATATGAGTTCTGTTATACTCACAGACATAATTCAAACAGTTTTAGAAACTTCAGAGTGTTTTCTATCCAATACTAATAAGACTATGCATATATTAGCATCTCGGACTAAGTAGGAGGCAGTTTACTCACGCTTTTCATCCAAACGTGAAAATGCTGCCCCCTATCCATACGAATTAAACACTATTATTGCACACAGAATGAGTCCATGCAACTTCTTATGTGACTTGTTAAGCACATTTTTACTCCTGAACTTATTTAGGCTTTCCATAACAAAGGAGGCTGAATACATGCACTTACTGACTCAAGACATTTCACTGTTTAATTTTTTATTTATTTGTAAATGTTTCTAAAAACATAATTCCACATTGACATTGTGCCAATGACACAACATCTAAATTTAGTCCATTTTAAATTCAGGCTGTAAAACAACAAAATGTGGAAAAGTCAATGGGTGTGAACATTTCCTGAATGTAAGCTTTATTTAACAAGGCAAGTCAGTTAAGAACAAATTCTTATTTACAATGACGGCCTACAGGGGAACAGATGTTTACCTTGTCAGCTCGGGGATACGATCCAGCGACCTTTCGGTTACTGGCCCAACGCTCTAACCACAAGGTTACCTGCCACCCAACAACAAGGTTACCCGCCACCCAACGCTCTACCCACAAGGTTGCCTGCCACCCAACACTCTAACCACTAGGTTACCTGTCACCCAACGCTCTAACCACTAGGCTACATGCCGCCCAACGCTCTAACCACTAGGCTACCTGCCACCCAACGCTCTAACCACTAGGCTACCTGCCACCCAACGCTCTAACCACTATTACCTGCCACCAACGCTCTAACCACTAGGCTACCTGCCGCCCAACGCTCTAACCACTAGGCTACCTGCCGCCCAACGCTCTAACCACTAGGTCACCTGCCACCCAACGCTCTAACCACTAGGTTACCTGTCACCCAACGCTCTAACCACTAGGCTACCTGCCGCCCAACGCTCTAACCACTAGGCTACCTGCCACCCAACGCTCTAACCACTAGGCTACCTGCCACCCAACGCTCTAACCACTAGGTTACCTGCCACCCAACGCTCTAACCACTAGGTTACCTGCCACCCAACGCTCTAACCACTAGGTTACCTGCCACCCAACGCTCTAACCACTAGGTTACCTGCCACCCAACGCTCTAACCACTAGGTTACCTGCCACCCAACGCTCTAACCACTAGGTTACCTGCCACCCAACGCTCTAACCACTAGGTTACCTGTCACCCAACGCTCTAACCACTAGGCTACCTGCCACCCAACGCTCTAACCACTAGGCTACATGCCACCCAACGCTCTAACCACTAGGCTACCTGCCACCCAACGCTCTAACCACTAGGCTACCTTCCACCCAACGCTCTAACCACTAGGCTACCTGCCACCCAACGCTCTAACCACTAGGCTACCTGCCACCCAACGCTCTAACCACAAGGTTACCTGCCGCCTAACGCTCTACCCACAAGGTTACCTGCCACCCAACGCTCTAACCACTAGGTTACCTGCCACCCAACGCTCTAACCACTAGGTTACCTGCCACCCAACGCTCTAACCACTAGGTTACCTGCCACCCAACGCTCTAACCACTAGGTTACCTGCCACCCAACGCTCTAACCACTAGGCTACCTGCCACCCCACGCTCTAACCACTTTGTTACCTGCCGCCCCTACACTCTAACCACTAGGCTACCTGCCACCCCACGCTCTAACCACTAGGTTACCTGCCACCCAACGCTCTAACCACTAGGCTACCTGCCCC
>NW_024058645.1:0-50378 GCF_016432855.1 Salvelinus namaycush
GTCTGCTAAGGACAGGAGAGGAGGGGTCTGCTCTGCTAAGGACAGGAGAGGAGGGCTGTCTGCTAAGGACAGGAGAGGAGGGCTGTCTGCTAAGGACAGGAGAGGAGGGCTGTCTGCTAAGGACAGGAGAGGAGGGTTGTCTGCTAAGGACAGGAGAGGAGGGCTGTCTGCTAAGGACAGGAGAGGAGGGCTGTCTGCTAAGGACAGGAGAGGAGGGCTGTCTGCTAAGGACAGGAGAGGAGGGTTGTCTGCTAAGGACAGGAGAGGAGGGCTGTCTGCTAAGGACAGGAGAGGAGGGCTGTCTGCTAAGGACAGGAGAGGAGGGCTGTCTGCTAAGGACAGGAGAGGAGGGTTGTCTGCTAAGGACAGGAGAGGAGGGCTCTCTCTCTCTACCCCCCCTCACTATCTATCTCTCTCCTTCTGCCCCTCTCTCGCTGTCCCTCTCCCCCCTCATTATCGCTCCCTCCTCCCTCTCTCCCCCCCCTCTCCCCCTCTCTCTCCCTCTCTCTCCCTCTCCTCCCCCTCTCTCTCCCTCTCTCCCTCCTTCCTCTCTCTCTCCCTCTCCCCCCTCTCTCTCCCTCTCCTCCCCCTCTCTCTCCCTCTCTCCTCCCTCTCCCCCTCTCTCTCCCTCTCCCCCTCTCTCTCCCTCTCCCCCTCTCTCTCCCTCTCCCTCTCTCTCCCTCTCTTTCCATCTCTCTCTCTTCCCCCTCTCTCTCCCTCTCCCCCCCTCTCTCTCCCTCTCTTCCCCTCCCTCTCTTCCCCCCCTCTCTTCCCCTCTCTTCCCCCCCTCTCTCTCCCTCTCCCCCCCTCTCTCTGTAACAGTGTGTATGTTTGGTTGTTCTCTCTAGCTGAGGATGTGGAGTTGAGGCGGTACTGTGCCTCGCTGTTTGCTGTGTCATCCTGCGGGGGCAGCGCTGAGCCAGAGCCCTCACCTGGATCGTGTCTGAGCATAGAGGAGTTAGATGAGGAGGTGAGTCTTAAGAGGCCTCTTAAACCACCCTCCAATATCTGCTGTTACTATGGAGACGCACACACACACACACACACACACACACACACACACACACACACACACACACACACACACACACACACACACACACCTGTCTGTGAATAGGATTTACTTCTCTCTCTCTCTTTTCGTTCTTCACAGACAGTTAAAGACAGAGGGTTTGTTACTGAACAGAAGGCAGAAGACAACACAAAGTAAGACAAAGCTTTCCTCTGAAGCCACAGCAACAATCACTAGCTCCTCATCCTGGCCTCTGGCCTTGAAGTGGGCGACATCACACATTTCATTATATCAACTTAACTTTGGAGAGGACTGACTGCTTGATGTGACTATTACTACAAAGGAGAATATTATTGAGAAGTGTTGCCTTCTAGAGGAGTGAGAGGGAACACTGTGGCTAAAGGAGGGCTGGGTGTTGAGAGAGGGAACACTGTGGATAGAGGAGGGCTGGGTGTTGAGAGAGGGAACACTGTGGATAGAGGAGGGCTGGGTGTTGAGAGAGGGAACACTGTGGATAGAGGAGGGCTGGGTGTTGAGAGAGGGAACACTGTGGATAGAGGAGGGCTAGGTGTTGAGAGAGGGAACACTGTGGATAGAGGAGGGCTGGGTGTTGAGAGAGGGAACACTGTGGATAGAGGAGGGCTAGGTGTTGAGAGAGGGAACACTGTGGAAAGAGGAGGGCTGGGTGTTTAGAGAGAGAGCACTGTGGATAGAGGAGGGCTGGGTGTTTAGAGAGGGAACACTGTGGATAGAGGAGGGCTGGGTGTTTAGAGAGGGAACACTGTGGATAGAGGAGGGCTGGGTGTTGAGAGAGGGAACACTGTGGATAGAGGAGGGCTGGGTGTTGAGAGAGGGAACACTGTGGATAGTATAGGGCTGGGTGTTGAGAGAGGGAACACTGGATAGAGGAGGGCTGGGTGTTTAGAGAGGGAACACTGTGGATAGAGGAGGACTGGGTGTTGAGAGGGAACACTGTGGATAGAGGAGGGCTGGGTGTTTAGAGAGGGAACACTGTGGATAGAG
The DNA here is from genome assembly GCF_016432855.1 of Salvelinus namaycush. NCBI lineage: Eukaryota > Metazoa > Chordata > Actinopteri > Salmoniformes > Salmonidae > Salvelinus > Salvelinus namaycush. The sequence goes on from NW_024058645.1 coordinate 2,036, forward strand.
GAGGGCTGGGTGTTGAGAGAGGGAACACTGTGGATAGAGGAGGGCTGGGTGTTTAGAGAGGGAACACTGTGGATAGAGGAGGGCTGGGTGTTGAGAGAGGGAACACTGTTGATAGAGGAGGGCTGGGTGTTGACAGAGGGAACACTGTGGATAGAGGAGGGCTGGGTGTTGAGAGAGGGAACACTGTGGATAGAGGAGGGCTGGGTGTTTAGAGAGGGAACACTGGATAGAGGAGGGCTGGGTGTTTAGAGAGGGAACACTGTGGATAGAGGAGGGCTGGGTGTTGAGAGAGGGAACACTGTGGATAGAGGAGGGCTGGGTGTTGAGGGAACACTGTGGATAGAGGAGGGCTGGGTGTTGAGAGAGGGAACACTGTGGATAGAGGAGGGCTGGGTGTTTAGAGAGGGAACACTGTGGATAGAGGAGGGCTGGGTGTTTAGAGAGGGAACACTGTGGATAGAGGAGGGCTGGGTGTTTAGAGAGGGAACACTGTGGATAGAGGAGGGCTGGGTGTTGAGAGAGGGAACACTGTGGATAGAGGAGGGCTGGGTGTTGAGAGAGGGAACACTGTGGATAGAGGAGGGCTGGGTGTTGAGAGAGGGAACACTGTGGATAGAGGAGGGCTGGGTGTTGAGAGAGGGAACACTGTGGATAGAGGAGGGCTGGGTGTTTAGAGAGGGAACACTGTGGATAGAGGAGGGCTGGGTGTTTAGAGAGGGAGCACTGTGGATAGAGGAGGGCTGGGTGTTTAGAGAGGGAACACTGTGGATAGAGGAGGGCTGGGTGTTTAGAGAGGGAGCACTGTGGATAGAGGAGTGCTGGGTGTTTAGAAAAGAGGTCAATGACTGTTGCATTGATTTATGGATGGTTGAATCTCTCTATCTATATCTATCTATCTATCTATCTATCTATCTATCTATCTATCTATCTATCTATCTATCTATCTATCTATCTATCTATCTATCTATCTATCTATCTATCTATCTATCTATCTATCTATCTATCTATCTATCTATCTATCTATCACAGGCATGACGAAGTCAATGTAATTGGAGGTCCTAACCTGTCCCACAATACATTGTCCCAGGGAGCCATGTTGTCTGGGTCTCCAGTGACCTGGTCACCTCTCCCTCCGTTGGTCTCTAAAGTGGGGACCACTCAGATACCACAACCTGACCACACTAGTGTACGGTCACCAAGGTCCACCACTGGGTCACCACAGGCCAGAGGACCAAAGACCCCTGGGTCGTCAACCAAGACACCAGCCAAGTCAACACGAACTGACCGCTCTTTCAACCTCCATCAGGCAACCCTAGACCCGTCATCCCCCAGCCCTTCTCCCTCCACGCCCAACCCAGACCTCTTATCCTCTCCACCCTCTCTCCACTCCCTCAGGTCCACATTCAATCTCTCACCTTCGAGCCTCACAGAGCCAGAGTCACCTCCGTTACCTCCCCGGGCCTCCAGATTTATTTACCCCCCTTCACCTCCCAAACACCTGCCTGACAGGTTGTCACCTCCAAAACCTCTCTCCCTGAAGTCTCGGTCATCGCCGTCACCATCAGAACCCTTATCGTCCACCTTGCCATACTCTCAGTCACCTAGGAAACAATTATCCAGCAGGTCACAAAATACCAAGTCACCCAGGAACCCTCTCTCTACCGTATCACCAGGAAGCCCTGTGTCCTACAGGTCACCTCCAAAACCGTTATCCACCATGTGGCCATCAACACCATCACCTCCAGATGCTCTGTCCTCGAGGAACGTGTCGATTCCATCACAAGAGGAACCCCAGTCAGCCATGTCATCCCACCCATCTCCTTCTCTTTTCCTGATGAGTGATCCACCACCACACTCCTCTGACACACTGACAAACTACAGCTCCCAGCAGACACCACGGGTGCTCTCAGGGTCAGGGATCAGAAAGTCACACAGTCCAGCCCTCTTTCCCAGGATGCCTGCAACAGGTAAATGTGTGTGTGTGTGTGTGACTGAGTCAGATCAGCAGGATATTTGGAGACAAGATGTTGTGTTTCTGTGAGTGGGAGTAATGGCTGTTGTTCTTCTGGGCTGTCAGAGACAATTTAGCTTCAGCCATAAAAAGTGTTCTTTATTTTTTTATATCGATTAAGGTTTTAAGTAAATAGCTGACATAGTAATATAACAGGCAGGATGGTAATTACACCGTGAGGAATGGCCCCTAGGACACACAGCCATTACTAATGCATTAGGCCCTGATGGGGCAGAAACAGAGCGGCTTGGTGAGGAGCCATGGCCTCGCTCTCCTTTACAAACAATACCTCTCTACACCGGTCCAAATTCACCAGAACCCTACCTCTCTACACCGGTCCCAATTCACCAGAACAATACCTCTCTACACCGGTCCCAATTCACCAGAACAATACCTCTCTACACCGGTCCCAATTCACCAGAACAATACCTCTCTACACCGGTCCCAATTCACCAGAACAATACCTCTCTACACCGGTCCAAATTCACCAGAACCCTACCTCTCTACACCGGTCCCAATTCACCAGAACAATACCTCTCTACACCGGTCCCAATTCACCAGAACAATACCTCTCTAACCCGGTCCCAATTCACCAGAACAATACCTCTCTACACCGGTCCCAATTCACCAGAACAATACCTCTCTACACCGGTCCCAATTCACCAGAACAATACCTCTCTACACCGGTCCCAATTCACCAGAACAATACCTCTCTACACCGGTCCCAATTCACCAGAACAATACCTCTCTACACCGGTCCCAATTCACCAGAACAATACCTCTCTACACCGGTCCCAATTCACCAGAACAATACCTCTCTACACCGGTCCCAATTCACCAGAACAATACCTCTCTACACCGGTCCCAATTCACCAGAACAATACCTCTCTACACCGGTCCCAATTCACCAGAACAATACCTCTCTACACCGGTCCCAATTCACCAGAACAATACCTCTCTACACCGGTCCCAATTCACCAGAACAATACCTCTCTACACCGGTCCCAATTCACCAGAACAATACCTCTCTACACCGGTCCCAATTCACCAGAACTCTACATTTTACATGATTTCTTAAGTTGCTCCAGATATCGTCATATTCTGTTTTAATGGATACATTCATAACAGCCCCAGGCCACTGCGTAGAGGGTATACTGCGTACGTACCTCAGTGTTTAGAGATAGTATACTGCATACGTACCTCAGTGTTTAGAGAGGGTATACTGCGTACGTACCTCAGTGTTTAGAGATAGTATACTGCATACGTACCTCAGTGTTTAGAGAGGGTATACTGCGTACGTACCTCAGTGTTTAGAGATGGTATACTGCATACGTACCTCAGTGTTTAGAGAGGGTATACTGCGTACGTACCTCAGTGTTTAGAGAGGGTATACTGCATACGTACCTCAGTGTTTAGAGAGGGTATACTGCATACGTACCTCAGTGTTTAGAGAGGGTATACTGCATACGTACCTCAGTGTTTAGAGAGGGTATACTGCGTACGTACCTCAGTGTTTAGAGAGGGTATACTGCATACGTACCTCAGTGTTTAGAGAGGGTATACTGCATACGTACCTCAGTGTTTAGAGAGGGTATACTGCGTACGTACCTCAGTGTTTAGAGAGGGTATACTGCGTACGTACCTCAGTGTTTAGAGAGGGTATACTGCGTACGTACCTCAGTGTTTAGAGAGGGTATACTGCATACGTACCTCAGTGTTTAGAGAGGGTATACTGCATACGTACCTCAGTGTTTAGAGAGGGTATACTGCGTACGTACCTCAGTGTTTAGAGAGGGTATACTGCGTACGTACCTCAGTGTTTAGAGAGGGTATACTGCATACGTACCTCAGTGTTTAGAGAGGGTATACTGCATACGTACCTCAGTGTTTAGAGAGGGTATACTGCATACGTACCTCAGTGTTTAGAGAGGGTATACTGCATACGTACCTCAGTGTTTAGAGAGGGTATACTGCGTACGTACCTCAGTGTTTAGAGAGGGTATACTGCATACGTACCTCAGTGTTTAGAGAGGGTATACTGCGTACGTACCTCAGTGTTTAGAGAGGGTATACTGCATACGTACCTCAGTGTTTAGAGAGGGTATACTGCGTACGTACCTCAGGAGGTGAGTGTTTAGAGAGGGTATACTGCGTACGTACCTCAGTGTTTAGAGAGGGTATACTGCATACGTACCTCAGTGTTTAGAGAGGGTATACTGCGTACGTACCTCAGGAGGTGAGTGTTTAGAGAGGGTATAGTGCGTACGTACCTCAGTGTTTAGAGAGGGTATACTGCATACGTACCTCAGTGTTTAGAGAGGGTATACTGCATACGTACCTCAGTGTTTAGAGAGGGTATACTGCATACGTACCTCAGTGTTTAGAGAGGGTATACTGCATACGTACCTCAGTGTTTAGAGAGGGTATACTGCATACGTACCTCAGGAGGGGAGTGTTTAGAGAGGGTATACTGCATACGTACCTCAGGAGGGGAGTGTTTAGAGAGGGCATACTGCATATGTACCTCAGGAGGGGAGTGTTTAGAGAGGGTATACTGCATACGTACCTCAGTGTTTAGAGAGGGTATACTGCATACGTACCTCAGGAGGGGAGTGTTTAGAGAGGGTATACTGCATACGTACCTCAGGAGGGGAGTGTTTAGAGACGGTATACTGCATACGTACCTCAGGAGGGGAGTGTTTAGAGAGGGTATACTGCATACGTACCTCAGGAGGGGAGTGTTTAGAGACGGTATACTGCATACGTACCTCAGGAGGGGAGTGTTTAGAGAGGGCATACTGCATACGTACCTCAGGAGGGGAGTGTTTAGAGAGGGTATACTGCATACGTACCTCAGTGTTTAGAGAGGGTATACTGCATACGTACCTCAGGAGGGGAGTGTTTAGAGAGGGTATACTGCATACGTACCTCAGGAGGGGAGTGTTTAGAGACGGTATACTGCATACGTACCTCAGGAGGGGAGTGTTTAGAGAGGGTATACTGCATACGTACCTCAGGAGGGGAGTGTTTAGAGATGGTATACTGCATACGTACCTCAGGAGGGGAGTGTTTAGAGACGGTATACTGCGTACGTACCTCAGGAGGTGAGTGTTTAGAGAGGGTATACTGCATACGTACCTCAGGAGGGGAGTGTTTAGAGACGGTATACTGCGTACGTATCTCAGTGTTTATAGAGGGTACACAGCATACTGACCTTAGGTCAGTAATGATAGCCTATTATGATTATTTTCCCCATACAGATTGTGATTTGTTTATACTGGTATGTTTATGTTCATTTCCCTGTGCAGATTTTGACATGGAGTCATCCAGTGACAGCCTGGGCCTGACGCCCCGCGAAGAAGACTCCTCAGACGAGGAGATGAAGATGGATGAATGTTTAGAGGAGTGGAGGGGTAGAGCAGAGCACAGATCCTTCCTCTCCCCCACGCTTCTCCTAGAGGGTTCCCCTGTCTTCCTAACAGCCCTGGACCCAGAACCACAGACAGGACAGCTGGTCCCAGAACCATCCATGGTGAGTTAGATTCTATACAGGAACAGATGGATACATTATGACTCTAGTGGACACATTCAGTCTAGAGACATTGAGACTAGAGACATTGAGACTAGAGACATTGAGACTAGAGACATTGAGACTAGAGACATTGAGACATTGAGACATTCAGTCTAGAGACATTGAGACTAGAGACATTGAGACTAGAGACATTGAGACTAGAGACATTGAGACTAGTGGACACATTGAGACTAGAGACATTGAGACTAGAGACATTGAGACTAGAGACATTGAGACTAGTGGACACATTGAGACTAGAGACATTCAGTCTAGAGACATTGAGACTAGAGACATTGAGACTAGAGACATTGAGACTAGAGACATTGAGACTAGTGGACACATTGAGACTAGTGGACACATTGAGACTAGTGGACACATTGAGACTAGAGACATTGAGACTAGTGGACACATTGAGACTAGAGACATTGAGACTAGAGGCATTGAGACTAGAGGCATTGAGACTAGAGACATTGAGACTAGAGACATTGAGACTAGTGGACATATTGAGACTAGAGACATTGAGACTAGTGGACACATTGAGACTAGAGACATTGAGACTAGAGACATTGAGACTAGAGACATTGAGACTAGAGACATTGAGACTAGTGGACACATTGAGACTAGAGACATTCAGTCTAGAGACATTGAGAATAGAGACATTGAGACTAGAGACATTGAGACTAGAGACATTGAGACTAGACATATTGAGACTAGACACATTGAGACTAGAGACATTGAGACTAGAGACATTGAGACTAGAGACATTGAGAATAGAGACATTGAGAATAGAGACATTGAGACTAGAGACATTGAGACTAGAGACATTGAGAATAGAGACATTGAGACTAGAGACATTGAGACTAGAGACATTGAGACTAGAGACATTGAGAATAGAGACATTGAGAATAGAGACATTGAGACAACCCTGCCTGACTCCACAATAGACCTGTTGCCCATTATGACTACTGGCATGATCAATTAGATGACTTTCATATCAGAATAATTACTTTCCTTCAATCAACCCTGGGCTGAGCCACATCACTGCTACACCAAAGAGCTGTGTTAGATCCTCATCCTGGTCAGAAACGGAGGGAGAAGAGAGGGAGAAGAGAGGGAGAAGAGAGGGAGAAGAGAGGGAGAAGAGATAGAGAGAGGGAGAAGAGAGGGAAAAAGAGAGAAAGAGGGAGGGAGAAGAGAGATAGAGGGAGGGAGAAGAGAGATAGAGGGAGGGAGAAGAGAGATAGAGGGAGGGAGAAGAGAGATAGAGGGAGGGAGAAGAGAGATAGAGGGAGGGAGAAGAGAGAGGGAGAGGGGGGGAGGGAGAAGAGAGAGGGAGGGAGAATAGAGAGAGAGAGGGTGGGAGAGGGATGGAGGGAGAAGAGAGAGAGAGGGGGAGGGAGAAAAGAGAGAGGGAGGGTGGGAGGGAGGGAGACGAGAGAGAGAAAGAGAGAGGGAGGGAGGGAGAAGAGAGAGAGAGAGAGAAAGAGAGAGGGAGGGAGGGAGAGAAACTGTCAAGCCACTAACACCGCTGTCTGATCACAGCCAAATGACGTTGTTTCTGAAAAGAAGAGACATGAAAAACCCACATTCACAGCCCAGTAAGCTGTACAACATCAGACATTCATACAGACCTCTCTGATGAGAGTAGGTTACCCGTCCTGTTGGGGGAGGACGCAGAGAGCTGTGGGTTGGCAGTGCACTACATTGCTGCCTGCCATAAGTGGAGGGACAGTGTCTGACAAACCAATCAACCTGCACATGTACTCTACTGTATGTTTATTGTTATTGTTGAATGTATGGTTATTTTTACACCTGGTTATTGTTGTTACTGTTGTCCCGTTGACCATTTTGATTCTCATTTTTATTTTTATATTGTAAATATCCAAAGTAAACTTTGGCAATATGTACATTGTTATGTCATGCCAATAAAGCAAATTGAATTGAATTGAATTGAATTGAAGAAAGAGAGAGGGAGGGAGGGAGAAGAGAGAGTGGGAGGGAGGGAGAAGAGAGAGAGAAAGAGAGAGAGAGGGAGGGAGAATAGAGAGAGGGAGAGAGGAAGAAGAGAGAGAGAAAGAGGGGGGAGGGAGGAAGAAGAGAGAGAGAAAGAGAGGGGGAGGGAGGGAGAATAGAGAAAGAGAGAGGGAGAGAGGAAGAAGAGACAGAACTGAAGAGAGGAAGAAGAGAGAGAGAAAGAGAGGGGGAGGGAGGGAGAATAGAGAGAAAGAGAGAGGAAGGGAGAAGAGAGAGAGAAAGAGAGGGGGAGGGAGGGAGAATAGAGAGAAAGAGAGAGGAAGGGAGAAGAGAGAGAGAAAGAGAGGGGGAGGGAGAAGAGAGGCAGGATGTCATTTGATCAGTCCTACATGGCCTATCTGCTATCTAATGGTGTGATCTTTTCCACATAGAAATAGAGAAAAGAGGACAATAACAGTTTATTAATCACCTGAAATTAACTGTCTGATCAGAGATGGCTGTTATCTCTGTCCATTGTGCCTGAATCAGAGAACCATGTTCCTCGACCTGCTAGACATTAATTACCTCCTATATAGTAGGCCTCGTTCTCTCTCTCTCTGTCTCTCTCTGTCTTTCTCTGTCTCTCTCTCACTCTCTTCTTCCTCTCTCCCTCTCTCTTTCTCTCTCTATTCTCTCTCTCTCTCTCTCTCTCTCTCTCTCTCTCTCTCTCTCTCTCTCTCTCTCTCTCTGTCTCTCTTTCTCTCTCTCTCTGTCTCTTCCTCTCTCTCTCTTCTTTTCTCTCTCTCTCTGTCTCTCTCGCTCTCTGTCTCTCTCTCTGTCTCTCTCTCTCTCTCTTCCTCTCTTCTCCTTACCGCCCCTGCTACTCTTTTTTTTCATTTCTCTTTCATTCTGTTCCCTCCCTTCCTTCCCTCCCTCACTCTCGTCCTCTCTCCTCTTACATTATATTAAAGAACATTGAGCTGTGGGAACAATTCAGAAATAGTATTTAACATTTCCATACAATATCATTGTTTCATTTTGTCCCTCTGTACGTGGAGAATTTCCCACAGAACTAGGATAAGATTATTTTTCTACAGGGATAACATAGCCTGATTGGTTTCAAATTTCACTCATTTCATTTCTCTTGTTTTCTCATTCTTTATCCTCTCCCCCACGCCATCGCTCTCTCTCTCTCTGTCTCTCTCTCTGTCTCTCTCTCTGTCTCTCTCTCTCTCTCAATTCAAATCAATTGACTTTATTGACATGGCAAGTTCATTATTACTTACATTGTCAAAGTATACATATCGAAAAAAAAAAAATATATATATATACACTGATATATACATTTTTTTACAAAAATAAAGGGAACACTTAAACAACACAATGTAACTCCAAGTCAATCACACTTCTGTGAAATCAAACTGTCCACTTAGGAAGCAACACTGATTGACAATAAATTTCACATGCTGTTGTGCAAATGGAATAGACAACAGGTGGAAATTATAGGCAATTAGCAAGACACCCCCAATAAAGGAGTGGTTCTGCAGGTGGTGACCACAGACCACTTCTCAGTTCCTATGCTTCCTGGCTGATGTTTTGGTCACTTTTGAATGCTGGCGGTGCTTTCACTCTAGTGGTAGCATGAGACGGAGTCTACAACCCACACAAGTGGCTCAGGTAGTGCAGCTCATCCAGGATGGCACATCAATGCGAGCTGTGGCAAGAAGGTTTGCTGTGTCTGTCAGCGTAGTGTCCAGAGCATGGAGGCGCTACCAGGAGACCGGCCAGTACATCAGGAGACGTGGAGGAGGCCGTAGGAGGGCAACAACCCAGCAGCAGGACCACTACCTCCGCCTTTGTGCAAGAAGGAGCAGAAGGAGCACTGCCAGAGCCCTGCAAAATGACCTCCAGCAGGTCACAAATGTGCATGTGTCTGCTCAAACGGTCAGAAACAGACTCCATGAGACTCACAGACAAACAGACTCCACAGACTCCATGAGGGTGGTATGAGGGCCCGACGTCCACAGGTGGGGGTTGTGCTTACAGCCCAACACCGTGCAGGACGTTTGGCATTTGCCAGAGAACACCAAGATTGGCAAATTCGCCACTCAGTTCACACTGAGCACATGTGACAGACGTGACAGTCTGGAGACGCCGTGGAGAACGTTCTGCTGCCTGCAACATCCTCCAGCATGACCGGTTTGGCGGTGGGTCAGTCATGGTGTTGGGTGGCATTTCTTTGGGGGGCCGCACAGCCCTACATGGGCTCGCCAGAGGTAGCCTGACTGCCATTAGTTACCGAGATGAGATCCTCAGACCCCTTGTGAGACCATATGCTGGTGCGGTTGGCCCTGGGTTCCTCCTAATGCAAGACAATGCTAGACCTCATGTGGCTGGAGTGTGTCAGCAGTTCCTGCAAGAGGAAGGCATTGATGCTATGGACTGGCCCGCCCGTTCCCCAGACCTGAATCCAATTGAGCACATCTGGGACATCATGTCTCGCTCCATCCACCAACGCCACGTTGCACCACAGACTGTCCAGGAGTTGGCGGATGCTTTAGTCCAGGTCTGGGAGGAGATGCCTCAGGAGACCATCCGCCACCTCATCAGGAGCATGCCCAGGCGTTGTAGGGAGGTCATACAGGCACGTGGAGGCCACACACACTACTGAGCCTTATTTTGACTTGTTTTAAGGACATTACATCAAAGTTGGATCAGCCTGTAGTGTGGTTTTCCACTTTAATTTTGAGTGTGACTCCAAATCCAGACCTCCATGGGTTGATACATTTGATTTCCATTGATAATTTTTGTGTGATTTTGTTGTCAGCACATTCAACTATGTAAAGAAAAAAGTATTTAATAAGAATAGTTCATTCATTCAGATCTAGGATGTGTTATTTTAGTGTTCCCTTTATTTTTTTGAGCAGTGTATATTTATATATATATAAATAAATGGTGGGACCAACAGTAATAATAATAGTAGTAGTGGCCATGGGATTACCATTAATAACAACTACAGCAACAATATTAATCAGAACAACAATACATTAAAGCAACAGTAGTAGACCAGTGTCAACATGACTGAGAAGACACATGACCTGGTAGTAGACCAGTGTCAACATGACTGAGAAGACACATGACCTGGTATGAAAGACAAAACAAAACAAGATGGGAAATATTATCAACATTACTTTGCACTTTTCACTGGCTGTCCCTCAGGTTGTGGCAGGAGGACAAATATTTCTTCATCTTTTATAGTTTCATATTCTTTGTATTGAATTATAATTTTGGGAAAGAAATATTCTCTTAGGTCTGAGTATTTGTCACAGTGTAATAGGAAATGCAGCTCTGTCTCTACCTCTCCCCTGGAGCAGAGTGAGCACAGCCTGTCCTCTCTGGGCAGCCAGGTTTGTCTGTGACGACCGGTCTCTATAGCCAGACTGTGCTCACTGAGTCTGTACCTAGTCAGTGTTTTCCTCAGTTTTCTATCAGTCACAGTCGTCAGATATTCTGCCACCATGTACTGTCTGTTTAGAGCCAAATACCATTGAAGTTTACTTCGATTTTTGTGGTGTCTTTCCAATAGGTGATATATTTTTATTTTTGTTTTGTGATGATTTGGTTGGGCCAGATTTTCTGAGTGCTGTCCTGAGGCTCAATGGGGTTGGTTTGGGTTGGTGAACTGAGCCTCAGAACCAGCTGGCTGAGTGCTGTCCTGAGGCTTAATGGGGTTGGTTTGGGTTGGTGAACTGAGCCTCAGAACCAGCTGGCTGAGTGCTGTCCTGAGGCTTAATGGGGTTGGTTTGGGTTGGTGAACTGAGCCTCAGAACCAGCTGGCTGAGGGGACTCTTCTCTTGTTTCATCTCTTGACAATGTAAAGCTGTGTGATGGAATATTTTGGTGTCACTTGTTTTTAGATGGTTGTAAAATTTGATGGCTCTTCTTTCTATTCGAATGAGGAGGGGGAATTGGCCCAATTCTGCTCTACATGCGTTATTTTGAGTTTTTCTTTGCACTTGCAATACTGTCTTGCAAAACTCTGCATGCAGTATTTCGATTGGATGTTTGTCCTATTTGGTAAATTAATTTTTAGAGATTGGACCCCATACTTCACTAACATATAGAGCAACTGGTTCTATAACTGATTGGAAAATTTGAGACAGATTCTAATTGGAATTTAAATTTTGATGTTCCTGTTAATGGCATAGAATGCTCTTCTTGCTTTGTCTCTCAGCTCGTTCACAGCCATGTGAAAGCTACCTGTGTTGCTGATATTTAGTCCTAGATATGTGTAGTTTTTGGTGTGTTCTAATAGAACTGTGTCCAAATATAATTTATATTTGTCATCCTGATTTCCTGACCTTTTTTGGAATATCATTATATATATATTTTTTTTAGGTTAACGGTCAGAGCCCAGGTCTGACAGAACCTGTGAGGACGATCTAGGTGCTGCTGTAACCCCTCTTTAGTGGGAGACAGCAGCATGAGGTCGTACAGCAGACGCTTGATTTCAGTGTTGTGTATGGTGATACCAGGTGCTGCCGATTCTTCTAATGTTTTTGCCAATTCATTAATGTAGATGTTAAATAGTGTTGGACTTATTGGACAGCCCTGTTTCACTCCTCGTCCCTGAGAGTGTTTGCTTGTTGCCAATTTTAACCGCACATTCGTTTTTAGTGTACATTGATTTAATAACATCATATGTTTTCCCTCCAAAACCACTTTCTATTAGTTTATAAAAAAGACCTTCGTGCCAAATTGAATCAAATGCTTTCTTGAAATCTACAAAACACGAGTAGATTTTGCCTTTGTTTCGGTTTACTTGATTCTTCTTGAATATCTTTTTGTTCTGGGCTCTTTGTTATATTACTGTAGAGGTTTGCAAATTGATTTCTCCACATATCCCCATTTTGGATAGACAATTCCTCATGATGAGGTTTGTTTAATTTATTCCAATTCTCCCAGAAGTGGTTTGATTCTATGGATTCCTCAATTCCATCCAGCTGATTTCTAATGTGCTGTTCCTTTTTTGTTCTTAGGGTGCGTTTGTATTGCTTCAGTGTTTCCCCATATTGAAGGCGTATATTTTTGTTGTCTGGTTCTCTGTGTTTTTGACTAGATATATTTCCCAATGACTTTCTTATATTTTTGCAATCATTATCAAACCATTTTTCATTATCTGTTATTTCTGGTTTGCTCTTATGCTTCTTTAGATTAGCCAAAGAGGCTAATTTGTCAAATATAAAGTTTATGTTCCAAACGGCCAAATTTACACCTTCATTGCTGAAGGAGAATGTTAAGGCTAAAACGTTGTCCAGGAGAGATTGTATTTTTTGGCTACTAATTGCTTTTTGGTAGATGTCTGTATTGTTGCACTCCATCTATAGGCCTGTTTAGTACCATGTAATTTATTGGGCCGTGATGCTTCATGGTTGGGTTCTGCTCTTCTCAGAAACACTGTGATTTTACTGTGGTCTGAGAGAGGTGTTAGTGGGCTGACTGTGACGGCTCTGAGAGACTCTGGGTTTAGGTCGGTGAGGAAGTAGTCTACAGTGCTGCTGCCAAGGGATGAGCTGTAGGTGTACCTACCAAAAGAGTCCCCTCTCAGCCTACCATTGACTATGTACAGACCCAGTGTTCGACAGAGTTTCAGGAGCTGTACTCCGTTTTTGTTTTTCACTTTGTCATAGTTGTTTCTGTGGGGGTATGTGGGGAGGGAAAGGTTGTTGCTTCCTGGTAGATGTTTATCCCCATGACTGTTAATAGTGTCTAGTTCTTCTGCTATTCTAGCATTCAGGTCTCCACAGACCAGTACGTTGCCTTGGGCCTGAAAGTGACTAATCTCCCCCTCTAGAATGGAGAAGCTCTCTTCATTGAAGTAGGGTGACTCTGAGGGGGGAATGTATGTGGCACAGAGGAAGACATTTTTATTTGTTAAGATGGCCTCTTTGTTGATTTTTAACCAGATAAATAATTATCCTGTTTTGATCAATTCGATTAAATGAGTTAGTTCAGATTTATACCATATTAGCATTCCCCCTGAGTCTCTGCCCTGTGTGATTCCTTTTAATTTAGTGGATGGTATGATTATCTCCTTATAACCTAGTGGACAGCCAGTGGAAACATCACCTCTGCACCATGTTTCCTGTAGTACTACAATATCAACATCATCCATTTCTTTCAGGAAGTCTGGGTTTCTGCTCTTTAGCCCAAAAGCAGAGGACTTCAACCCTTGTCAATTCCAACATGCAACGTAAAAAGATTTCAGAACTTTTTACCTTCTTACCTTCAAAATGAGACAAACACTAACAATCCAACAAGAACTATTAAAAATGGTTTTTTCAATTAAAGTAAATGCTTATTTTGCAAATGTGATTTGTTTATCATTTAAGATAGGATTTGTGTCATGCCACGTGGGTGGATGTAGTGTGAGGATGGTGGAGTTCTTGTGCTCATCTTACCATGACCCTCGGCCTATCACATGTGAGCATCCATGACCCTCGGCCTATCACATGTGTTTAATGGCTTATCACATGTGAGCATAGTAGACTCAGCATGTGTTTAATGGCCTATCACATGCGAGCATAGTAGACTCAGCATGTGTTTAATGGCCTATCACATGTGAGCATAGTAGACTCAGCATGTGTTTAATGGCCTATCACATGTGAGCATAGTAGACTCAGCATGTGTTTAATGGCCTATCACATGCGAGCATAGTAGACTCAGCATGTGTTTAATGGCCTATCACATGCGAGCATAGTAGACTCAGCATGTGTTTAATGCCATTCATTTCATTGGTGGGGGCTGGGCCAGTTGCTCCTCTCACCGTCTGTGCGTAGCTCTGCCTGCTGGGCTGTGGCTCCTCCAAGTGTGGGTCTGCGGTGGGGGGCAGGGGGGTGGGAGGCCTCGTCTGGGTGGCTCTGAAGCTCGTCTGGGGTGGTCTGTGCTGCGCTGGCTGTGGTGGGCATTGAGGTTGGTGGTGCTGTGGTCGTGGCTGGGGGGTCCGGGGTGCTGGTCCGGGGTGTTGTCTCGGTGATCTCGGCGGGGTGGAGATTGCTCCGCTGTTCCTGGGTGGAGAGGTCGGGCTGCGGTTTAAAGCGACGTCCTTGAGAGTCTTGGCAACCACGATTCTTGAGTTGGGGAAGATTGCGGAGGCCTTCTCAATCACTCCCCGTAGTGAAGTCGCCACCCTCTCCTGCTGAGCACGCAGGTCGTTGCTTCTGGTGTGTTTGATTATGTGGCTTGGTGACCTGAGCTGGGCCTTATCAAGCAGCTCCATGGCACTCTGCGTTGTTGGGCACCACACCTTTCTCCTTTTGTGTCTAGGGAAACGTTTCTTCTCCTGAACAAACTTCCCATTTGAGTCCATCAACAGGACGATGTTGGCCAGTGTTTCTTCTGGACTGGAGGGGGCAAAGGGGGGGCTGGTGGTTGTTGGAGCTGGGGTGTGGCTGGTCTGTGCCGCTGTCAGTGGGAGGCTGTTCTCTGGGTTGGGGAGGAGGGGTGCAGCAGGCAGGGCTGGAGAAGCCTGGCTGGTTGAGCTGGGCTCCTCTGCTGTGTGAGGGCAGGTAGAGAGTGGTGATCTAGCTGCTCCTGCAGCCTGTCCTCTGTTCTCTTTCTCTCCTGCAGCCTGTCCTCTGTTCTCTTTCTCTCCTGCAGTCTGTCCTCTGTTCTCTTTCTCTCCTGCAGTCTGTCCTCTGTTCTCTGTCTCTCCTGCAGCCTGTCCTCTGTTCTCTTTCTCTCCTGCAGCCTGTCCTCTGTTCTCTTTCTCTCCTGCAGTCTGTCCTCTGTTCTCTGTCTCTCCTGCAGCCTGTCCTCTGTTCTCTTTCTCTCCTGCAGTCTGTCCTCTGTTCTCTTTCTCTCCTGCAGTCTGTCCTCTGTTCTCTTTCTCTCCTGCAGTCTGTCCTCTGTTCTCTTTCTCTCCTGCAGTCTGTCCTCTGTCCTCTTTCTCTCCTGCAGCCTGTCCTCTGTTCTCTTTCTCTCCTGCAGTCTGTCCTCTGTTCTCTTTCTCTCCTGCAGCCTGTCCTCTGTTCTCTTTCTCTCCTGCAGTCTGTCCTCTGTTCTCTTTCTCTCCTGCAGTCTGTCCTCTGTCCTCTTTCTCTCCTGCAGCCTGTCCTCTGTTCTCTTTCTCTCCTGCAGCCTGTCCTCTGTTCTCTTTCTCTCCTGCAGTCTGTCCTCTGTTCTCTGTCTCTCCTGCAGTCTGTCCTCTGTTCTCTTTCTCTCCTGCAGTCTGTCCTCTGTTCTCTTTCTCTCCTGCAGTCTGTCCTCTGTTCTCTTTCTCTCCTG
This sequence comes from Salvelinus namaycush, assembly GCF_016432855.1. NCBI lineage: Eukaryota > Metazoa > Chordata > Actinopteri > Salmoniformes > Salmonidae > Salvelinus > Salvelinus namaycush. The sequence goes on from NW_024058645.1 coordinate 17,857, forward strand.
CAGCCTGTCCTCTGTTCTCTTTCTCTCCTGCAGTCTGTCCTCTGTTCTCTTTCTCTCCTGCAGTCTGTCCTCTGTTCTCTTTCTCTCCTGCAGTCTGTCCTCTGTTCTCTGTCTCTCCTGCAGCCTGTCCTCTGTTCTCTTTCTCTCCTGCAGTCTGTCCTCTGTTCTCTTTCTCTCCTGCAGTCTGTCCTCTGTTCTCTTTCTCTCCTGCAGCCTGTCCTCTGTTCTCTTTCTCTCCTGCAGTCTGTCCTCTGTCCTCTTTCTCTCCTGCAGTCTGTCCTCTGTTCTCTTTCTCTCCTGCAGCCTGTCCTCTGTTCTCTTTCTCTCCTGCAGTCTGTCCTCTGTCCTCTTTCTCTCCTGCAGTCTGTCCTCTGTTCTCTTTCTCTCCTGCAGCCTGTCCTCTGTTCTCTTTCTCTCCTGCAGTCTGTCCTCTGTTCTCTTTCTCTCCTGCAGTCTGTCCTCTGTCCTCTTTCTCTCCTGCAGTCTGTCCTCTGTTCTCTTTCTCTCCTGCAGCCTGTCCTCTGTTCTCTTTCTCTCCTGCAGTCTGTCCTCTGTTCTCTGTCTCTCCTGCAGCCTGTCCTCTGTTCTCTTTCTCTCCTGCAGTCTGTCCTCTGTTCTCTTTCTCTCCTGCAGTCTGTCCTCTGTTCTCTTTCTCTCCTGCAGTCTGTCCTCTGTTCTCTTTCTCTCCTGCAGTCTGTCCTCTGTTCTCTTTCTCTCCTGCAGTCTGTCCTCTGTTCTCTTTCTCTCCTGCAGCCTGTCCTCTGTTCTCTTTCTCTCCTGCAGTCTGTCCTCTGTTCTCTTTCTCTCCTGCAGTCTGTTCTCTTTCTCTCCTGCAGTCTGTCCTCTGTTCTCTTTCTCTCCTGCAGCCTGTCCTCTGTTCTCTTTCTCTCCTGCAGTCTGTCCTCTGTTCTCTTTCTCTCCTGCAGCCTGTCCTCTGTTCTCTTTCTCTCCTGCAGCCTGTCTTCTGTTCTCTTTCTCTCCTGCAGCCTGTCCTCTGTTCTCTTTCTCTCCTGCAGCCTGTCTTCTGTTCTCTTTCTCTCCTGCAGCCTGTCCTCTGTTCTCTTTCTCTCCTGCAGCCTGTCCTCTGTTCTCTTTCTCTCCTGCAGCCTGTCTTCTGTTCTCTTTCTCTCCTGCAGCCTGTCTTCTGTTCTCTTTCTCTCCTGCAGTCTGTCCTCTGTTCTCTTTCTCTCCTGCAGTCTGTCCTCTGTTCTCTTTCTCTCCTGCAGCTCCTCTCTTAGTGTGGTCAGATGGTTTCTCTCTCTCTCTCTCCCTCACCCCATCACTCACCCTCTCTCATAACGGTTAATGCCTAATTCATATTAATTTATTTAGTCAATATGGTAAAATACATTATCTTTCCAGTGACATACCTGGCTTAATAAAGGTTAAATAGATATTGAATTTCAATTTAATTTCTTGAATTTGCTGAGTTGAGATAGAATTGACCCCAACCCTGGAACTAACCCATTCATTTCCTCTGTCCTGTCTCTCCCAGGAGCTGCGTGCCCTGGCCCAGAGAGAGCCGTCCCAGGAGCTGCGTGCCCTGGCCCAGAGAGAGCCGTCCCAGGAGCTGCGTGCCCTGGCCCAGAGAGAGCCGTCCCAGGAGCTGCGTGCCCTGGCCCAGAGAGAGCCGTCCCAGGAGCTGCGTGCCCTGGCCCAGAGAGAGCCGTCCCAGGCGCTGCGTGCCCTGGCCCAGAAAGAGCCGTCCCAGGAGCTGCGTGCCCTGGCCCAGAAAGAGCCGTACCAGGAGCTGAGCTTCTGTGGCCTGGAGGGCTTCCTCATCCTGGGCCTGGTGGACCTTGGTTCTCCACAGCCCAGCCCACGTCCCACACATTCTCACCCAGACACACAGGACAGCGCACACACACTCACAACAGGTGTGTATTTGTGTGTGTGTTTGGTGTGTGTGGTGTGTGTGTGTGTGTGTGTGTGTGTGTGTGTGTGTGTGTGTGTGTGTGTGTGTGTGTGTGTGTGTGTGTGTGTGTGTCTATTTCTTAGAGTCATGTTTTCTCATAATTACAGTAGAAAGCGCTGAAGCTCTTTTGTTGTAAGAGATTAGATTGAAAGATTTCCTCTGTGTCCAACGTTACCTGGAGGTTTATTCACATCACAGAGAGTTTATAATGGGATTTAAAACCAACATGTAGAAACCCACAGCTTCTCAGAGTGATGAAATGAGTTGGAACCTCAAAAGGAGTATGTTGGAAATGAGACCCAGATACAACATTGCTATAACAGTGGAGAGTCTGACGGGAGTTTTTGTGTCTCTGTGTGTGTGTCTCTCTCTCTGTGTGTCTCTCTCTCTCTCTCTCTCTCTCTCTCTCTCTCTCTCTCTCTCTCTCTCTCTCTCTCTCTCTCTCTCAATTCAATTCAATTCAATTCAAGGGGCTTTATTGGCATGGGAAACATGTGTTAACATTGCCAAAGCAAGTGAGGTAGATATTATACAAAAGTGAAATAAACAATACAAATTAACAGTAAACATTACACATACAGAAGTTTCAAAACAATAAAGACATTACAAATGTTATATTATATATATACAGTGTTGTAACAATGTACAAATGGTTAAAGCACACAAGTTAAAATAAATAAGCATAAATATGGGTTGTATTTACAATGGTGTTTGTTCTTCACTGGTTGCCCTTTTCTTGTGGCAACAGGTCACAAATCTTGCTGCTGTGATGGCACACTGTGGAATTTCTCCCAGTAGATATGGGAGTTTATCAAAATTGGATTTGTTTTCGAATTCTTTGTGGATCTGTGTAATCTGAGGGAAATATGTGTCTCTAATATGGTCATACATTGGGCAGGAGGTTAGGAAGTGCAGCTCAGTTTCCACCTCATTTTGTGGGCAGTGTGCACATAGCCTGTCTTCTCTTGAGAGCCATGTCTGCCTACGGCGGCCTTTCTCAATAGCAAGGCTATGCTCACTGAGTCTGTACATAGTCAAAGCTTTCCTTAAGTTTGGGTCAGTCACAGTGGTCAGGTATTCTGCCACTGTGTACTCTCTGTTTAGGGCCAAATAGCATTCTAGTTTGCTCTGTTTTTTTGTTAATTCTTTCCAATGTGTCAAGTAATTATCTTTTTGTTTTCTCATGATTTGGTTGGGTCTAATTGTGCTGTTGTCCTGGGGCTCTGTGGGGTGTGTTTGTGTTTGTGAACAGAGCCCTAGGACCAGCTTGCTTAGGGGACTCTTCTCCAGGTTCATCTCTCTGTAGGTGATGGCTTTGTTATGGAAGGTTTGGGAATCGCTTCCTTTTAGGTGGTTGTAGAATTTAACGGCTCTTTTCTGGATTTTGATAATTAGCGGGTATCGGCCTAATTCTGCTCTGCATGCATTATTTGGTGTTCTACGTTGTACACGGAGGATATTTTTACAGAATTCTGCATGCAGAGTCTCAATTTGGTGTTTGTCCCATTTTGTGAAATCTTGGTTGGTGAGCGGACCCCAGACCTCACAACCATAAAGGGCAATGGGCTCTATGACTGATTCAAGTATTTTTAGCCAGATCCTAATTGGTATGTTGAAATTTATGTTCCTTTTGATGGCATAGAAGGCCCTTCTTGCCTTGTCTCTCAGATCGTTCACAGCTTTGTGGAAGTTACCTGTGGTGCTGATGTTTAGGCCGAGGTATGTATAGTTTTTTGTGTGCTCTAGGGCAACGGTGTCTAGATGGAATTTGTGGTCCTGGTGACTGGACCTTTTTTGGAACACCATTATTTTGGTCTTACTGAGATTTACTGTCAGGGCCCAGGTCTGACAGAATCTGTGCAGAAGATCTAGGTGCTGCTGTAGGCCCTCCTTGGTTGGTGACAGAAGCACCAGATCATCAGCAAACAGTAGACATTTGACTTCGGATTCTAGTAGGGTGAGACCGGGTGCTGCAGACTGTTCTAGTGCCCGCGCCAATTCGTTGATATATATGTTGAAGAGGGTGGGGCTTAAGCTGCATCCCTGTCTCACCCCACGACCCTGTGTGAAGAAATGTGTGTGTTTTTTGCCAATTTTAACCGCACACTTGTTGTTTGTGTACATGGATTTTATAATGTCGTATGTTTTACCCCCAACACCACTTTCCATCAATTTGTATAGCAGACCCTCATGCCAAATTGAGTCGAAGGCTTTTTTGAAATCAACAAAGCATGAGAAGACTTTGCCTTTGTTTTGGTTTGTTTGGTTGTCAATTAGGGTGTGTAGGGTGAATACATGGTCTGTTGTACGGTAATTTGGTAAAAAGCCAATTTGACATTTGCTCAGTACATTGTTTTCATTGAGGAAATGTACGAGTCTGCTGTTAATGATAATGCAGAGGATTTTCCCAAGGTTACTGTTGACGCATATTCCACGGTAGTTATTGGGGTCAAATTTGTCTCCACTTTTGTGGATTGGGGTGATCAGTCCTTGGTTCCAAATATTGGGGAAGATGCCAGAGCTAAGGACGATGTTAAAGAGTTTTAGTATAGCCAATTGGAATTTGTTGTCTGTATATTTGATCATTTCATTAAGGATACCATCAACACCACAGGCCTTTTTGGGTTGGAGGGTTTTTATTTTGTCCTGTAACTCATTCAAGGTAATTGGAGAATCCAGTGGGTTCTGGTAGTCTTTAATAGTTGATTCTAGGATTTGTATTTGATCATGTATATGTTTTTGCTCTTTATTCTTTGTTATAGAGCCAAAAAGATTGGAGAAGTGGTTTACCCATACATCTCCATTTTGGATAGATAATTCTTCGTGTTGTTGTTTGTTTAGTGTTTTCCAATTTTCCCAGAATTGGTTAGAGTCTATGGAGTCTTCAATTACATTAAGCTGATTTCTGACGTGCTGTTCCTTCTTTTTCCGTAGTGTATTTCTGTATTGTTTTAGTGATTCACCATAGTGAAGGCGTAGACTCAGGTTTTCCGGGTCTCTATGTTTTTGGTTGGACAGGTTTCTCAATTTATTTCTTAGATTTTTGCATTCTTTATCAAACCATTTGTCATTGTTGTTCATTTTCTTCGGTTTTCTATTTGAGATTTTTAGATTTGATAGGGAAGCTGAGAGGTCAAATATACTGTTAAGATTTTCTACTGCCAAGTTTACACCTTCACTATTGCAGTGGAACATTTTACCCAGGAAGTTGTCTAAAAGGGATTGAATTTGCTGTTGCCTAATTGTTTTTTGGTAGGTTTCCAAACTGCATTCCTTCCATCTATAGCATTTCTTAATGTTACTCAGTTCCTTTGGCTTTGATGCCTCATGATTGAGTATTGCTCTGTTCAAGTAGACTGTGATTTTGCTGTGGTCTGATAGGGGTGTCAGTGGGCTGACTGTGAACGCTCTGAGAGACTCTGGGTTGAGTCTCTCTCTCTCTCTCTCTCTCTCTCTCTCTCTCTCTGTGTCTCTCTCTCGCTCTCTCACTCTCTCTCTCTCTGTGTGTGTCTCTCTCTCTCTGTGTGTGTGTCGCTCTCTCTGTGTGTGTGTCGCTCTCTCTCGCTGTGTGTGTGTGTGTGTCTCTCTTTGTGTGTGTGTGTCTCTCTCTGTGTGTGTAAAGGGATGATGCATACAGCCTTGTTGTCAGAGTAAATGTCCAGACCTCTCTCCTGTCTGGTCAACTAGTGCTTTGTACTATACTATACACACCGTTCTCACTATTCTACAGGCTCATATTTACCCTTCACTCAAAACAAAGGGAAAAGCACATGTTTAGAGGACATTCATTTAATTCAGTCTACAGAAAGAAACTCAGTCAATGCACACAATGTAGGAGTCATCACCAGGATAGTGTATATACACGGTCATCAGTGTATAGCCTGCTCAATAGCAGTATCGAAAAGGTTGCAGGAGACAACCTATTGAGACACTTCCGTGCCACAATAAGTCAGAGTACTCGGTCAATGTCAACAGGAGCTGTTATAAAACCAGCCGTTATGGCCTCATCATACTTCCATCATGACATCATACTTCCATCATGACAACATCATACCATTGTACCATTGTTTGTTTTCGTTGGATGCCTGCGTCTGGAAGCTTGGAGTGCATTTGGAGGTCATTGAGGTTGTCGGATTACATAGCTCTCTATTGGACAGAAATGTATAATCCAACATTGTCACATAGAACAGGAAGTCTCAGACATTCCAACATTGTCACATAGAACAGGAAGTCTCAGACATTCCAACATTGTCACGTAGAACAGGAAGTCTCAGACATTCCAACATTGTCACATAGAACAGGAAGTCTCAGCCATTCCAACATTGTCACATAGAACAGGAAGTCTCAGACATTCCAACATTGTCACATAGAACAGGAAGTCTCAGACATTCCAACATTCCTCAGAAGGAGGAGTCTCATTCGTGTTGGGACACTGATTTAGACCTGGGACACCAGGTGGGTGATTCCCCTGTAATCAGGGACTGATTTAGACCTGGGACACCAGGTGGGTGATATTAATAATCAGGGACTGATTTATACCTGGGACACCAGGTGGGTGCAATTAATGATCAGGTAGAAGATCAAACCAGCAGGCTCCGGACCTCTTGGGGTCAGAGTTGAATAACCCTGCTATAGTATACCGGGACATACCTCGGGTGGTATGATTAGAGAGAATGCCTGTCTCACATCTCTATCTTATCATCACAATGGACCGGTACCCCCCCCCCCCCCCCCTTCCACACCTGCATTCAGACACAGACACACAATAAGACAGCATTATGAATACTGTGCAGCTCAGGGTGTGCAGGCTTTCAGTACAGACCGGCTATAACCCACTTGTCTCCACTAATTTTGGTTTTAAAAAACAACTAAATATGCGTTGGTCATTTGTGATCTTAGTTTAACTCTACTGTCAATCAAAGTCAGTAATGTCAGATTTTTGGCAAGAAAGCCCATGTTTTAAGGGGAGCGGTGCCCCTCATATAAAACAACCTGGAACAGGAAATGTCCTTTTCTCGACATGCACTGGTCAAACAGAGCCATACGTCTGCCATGATCGTTAAGCTCCAAAGTTAATGGGAGATAAAGGTTAGAGGAGGGATATCACCTTGACAACGCTCTTCTCTCATTTATGTCTCTCCATCTGCCTCCTCTTTTTTCCGGAGGGCTATGATCCAACAGGTTTTATGTCTCTCGCTCTCCCTATCAGTCCTTTCTTTCTCTTTCTCTCTCTCTCTCTCTCTCTCTCTCTCTCTCTCTCTCTCTCTCTCTGTCTCTCTCTCTCTCTCTCGCGCTCTCTCTCTCGCTCTCTCTGTCTCTCTCTCTCTCTCTCGCGCTCTCTCTCTCGCTCTCTCTGTCTCTCTCTCGCGCTCTCTCTCTCTCCCTCTCTCTGTCTCTGTCTCTGTCTCTCTCTCTCTCTCTCCCTCTCTCTCTGTCTCTCTCTCCCTCTCTCTCTGTCTCTCTCTCTCTCTCTCTCTCCCTCTCTCTCTGTCTCTCTCTCTCCCGCTCTCTCTCTCTATATCTAAGTAGTGTATTTGTCAGAAAATGAGTTGATTAGTCTTCAATGTGTCAGGAAAGCAGAGGACCGCATGTTACAGGGCTAGCTATATTATCTGCAAGTCACACCATGACCGTGTCTGAATGAACACTACACAGTATATTTAGGATGTTCCATGTCAGATTTAGAATTGTAACGTCTGCCAATAGTTCCTTGACAAATACGTTCCACTGTGAATACAAATGAGAGGCTTTGGTGACCTTCAGTGATCTGAAAGGTGAGAGCAAGTTTGTGGTCTGTTGATTGTTCTCTCTCTCTCTCTCTCTCTCTCTCTCTCTCTCTCTCTCTCTCTCTCTCTCTCTCTCTCTCTCTCTCCTCTCTCCTCTCTCTCTCAGGGGCAGACAGCTGGATGCCCTGTAGCAGCCTCAGGGACTGTGCTGAGGAACACGTGGTTACCACGGTGATGATGAACAGCCTCAGTCACGTAGCCACACCCACCCGGAGAGGAGCATCCTCTGGTCAGGGGCTGTATACATCTGGTACGTGTTGTCTCTCTGGTGCCTGTGTGAGTGGGCTGTATACATCTGGTACGTGTTGTCTCTCTGGTGCCTGTGTGTGTGGGCTGTATACATCTGGTATGAGTTGTCTCTCTGGTGGCTGTATGAGTTGTCTCTCTGGTGTGTGTGTGTGTGTGTGTGTGTGTGTGTGTGTGTGTGTGTGTGTGTGTGTGTGTGTGTGTGTGTGTGTGTGTGTGTGTGTGTGTGTGTGTGTGTGTGTGTGTGTGTGTGTGTGTGTGTGTGTGTGTGTGTGTGTGTGTGTGTGGTAGTAATACTAAGGAGATAGCTAGTCCTTGGGTGGGATAAGTGAGTTAGCCTCCACACTTAACCTCAATATTATATATATATCATAAGCAGTTCAAGCCTGGTTCCTAAGAGTGAAGAGTTAAAAATGCTTAGTCCATTTCAAGTTTGTCCTTCTTCATGATCTAGGAAATATAGATTTGTTAGTGTGTTTGTAAGAGGTTGCTGTCAAACTCACTTTTCCTGCTTTGTGGTTTGACCTCCAGGAGTAGAGCTCATCTCTGTTACTTCCTGCTCTGTGGTTTGACCCCCAGGAGTAGAGCTCATCTCTGTTTCCTCCTGCTCTGTGGTTTGACCCCCAGCAGTAGAGCTCATCTCTGTTTCCTCCTGCTCTGTGGTTTGACCCCCAGGAGTAGAGCTCATCTCTGTATCCTCCTGCTCTGTGGTTTGACCCCCAGGAGTAGAGCTCATCTCTGTTTCCTCCTGCTCTGTGGTTTGACCCCCAGGAGTAGAGCTCATCTCTGTTTCCTCCTGCTCTGTGGTTTGACCCCCAGACGTAGAGCTCATCTCTGTTTCCTCCTGCTCTGTGGTTTGACCCCCAGCAGTAGAGCTCATCTCTGTTACTTCCTGCTCTGTGGTTTGACCCCCAGGAGTAGAGCTCATCTCTGTATCCTCCTGCTCTGTGGTTTGACCCCCAGGAGTAGAGCTCATCTCTGTTTCCTCCTGCTCTGTGGTTTGACCCCCAGGAGTAGAGCTCATCTCTGTTTCTTCCTGCTCTGTGGTTTGACCCCCAGGAGTAGAGCTCATCTCTGTTTCCTCCTGCTCTGTGGTTTGACCCCCAGTAGTAGAGCTCATCTCTGTTACTTCCTGCTCTGTGGTTTGACCCCCAGCAGTAGAGCTCATCTCTGTTTCCTCCTGCTCTGTGGTTTGACCCCCAGCAGTAGAGCTCATCTCTGTTTCTCCTCTCCTCCTCATTAATCCGTGTTGGCTTGTCTCGTATTTACTCTCAGACACACAGAACTCAATTTATCCTGCAATTAATGCAGCTCAGATTCCTGCGTATGGATTGGCTTTCCTGGCACCGACAACGCAGGTTTCATAAAGAGATTATACAGTGCTATCAGACACACACACACAGGGAGAGAGAGGATTGGGAGTTGGTCCAGGAGTGTGTCCTCTCCTCTCATCACCATCTAGGAGCTCAGAAACACTGAGCTAATCTGTTTACGTTGTGACACGGCTAATACCTGCTGCTGCTAATCAAATCGCCACAGTCCCTTTGCAAACCATCTCTCCCTTCCTCTTTCTCACCCCATTCCCTCCGCCTTTCTTCTCCCGAAGTCTGTACCATGTCTTTCTTTTACAGTATTTATGACCTAGGACGGCTCTACTCTGTCTGTTTATGACCCAGTTTTACCCAGGATGGCTCTACTCTGTCTGTTTATGACCCAGTTTTACCCAGGATGGCTCTACTCTGTCTGTTTATGACCCTGTATGACCCAGGACGGCTCTACTCTGTCTGTTTATGACCCAGTTTTACCCAGGACGGCTCTACTCTGTCTGTTTATGAGCCAGTATGACCTAGGACGGCTCTACTCTGTTTATCATATCCAGTAAGACCCAGGATGGGACATGCCCCCCTCAGAGAGAGAGACACAGCTTAATGTGAGCTCTCACATTTTTCAACATGTTTTTTTACAAAAGGATAGATTTGGAGTTAGAGAAACTTGGATTTTTTGGCAGGAACATATGCAGGATACTACCCTCCACAGCATAACCTTCACTATGTCACCTTGACATATACAGGATACTACCCTCCACAGCACAACCTTCACTATGTCACCTTGACATATACAGGATACTACCCTCCACAACATAACCTTCACTATGTCACCAGGGCATATACAGGATACTACCCTCCACAGCATAACCTTCACTATGTCACCAGGATATATACAGGATACTACCCTCCACAGCACAACCTTCCCTATGTCACCAGGACATATACAGGATACTACCCTAAACAACATAACCTTCACTATGTCACCAGGACATATACAGGATACTACCCTCCACAACATAACCTTCACTATGTCACCAGGACATATACAGGATACTACCCTCCACAGCATAACCTTCCCTATGTCACCAGGACATATACAGGATACTACCCTCCACAACACAACCTTCACTATGTCACCTTGACATATACAGGATACTACCCTCCACAACATAACCTTCACTATGTCACCTTGACATATACAGGATACTACCCTCCACAGCACAACCTTCCCTATGTCACCAGGACATATACAGGATACTACCCTCCACAACATAACCTTCACTATGTCACCTTGACATATACAGGATACTACCCTCCACAGCACAACCTTCCCTATGTCACCTTGACATATACAGGATACTACCCTCCACAGCATAACCTTCCCTATGTCACCTTGACATATACAGGATACTACCCTTTACAGCATAACCTTCACTATGTCACCAGGACATATACAGGATACTACCCTCCACAGCATAACCTTCACTATGTCACCAGGGCATATACAGGATACTACCCTCCACAGCACAACCTTCCCTATGTCACCAGGACATATACAGGATACTGCCCTCCACAACATAACCTTCACTATGTCACCAGGACATATACAGGATACTACCCTCCACAACATAACCTTCACTATGTCACCTTGACATATACAGGATACTACCCTCCACAGCACAACCTTCCCTATGTCACCAGGACATATACAGGATACTACCCTCCACAGCATAACCTTCACTATGTCACCTTGACATATACAGGACACTGCCCTAAACAACATAACCTTCACTATGTCACCTTGACATATACAGGAACCTACCCTTCACAACACTATGTCACCATGACATATACAGGATACTACCCTCCACAACATAACCTTCACTATGTCACCAGGACATATACAGGATACTACCCTCCACAACATAACCTTCACTATGTCACCAGGACATATACAGGATACTACCCTCCACAGCATGGCCTTCACTATGTCACCTTGACATATACAGGATACTACCCTCCACAACATAACCTTCACTATGTCACCAGGACATATACAGGATACTACCCTCTACAACATAACCTTCACTATGTCACCTTGACATATACAGGATACTACCCTCCACAGCATAACCTTCACTATGTCACCAGGACATATACAGGATACTACCCTCTACAACACAACCTTCACTATGTCACCTTGACATATACAGGATATTACCCTCCACAGCATGGCCTTCGCTCCAGATCAAACCTACAACCTAATTTTGACCAAAATTAACCGGAGAGATTACTGCTTCCAAGGTTTAATGTTTCCAAGCTATACGGAGGGTGCTCTAGCCAACAAACAGCAGAGACTTGAGGACACCATTAAAACCTGGAACTGAGCCAGATACAAATTCAATTTGCACTAAGGTGTGAAGTAAAAGGTTTTCGGGCCCAACAAGTGTCAGGAGTCTTTGAAGCGTCCTCTGAAGGCCCCTCTTGTTGATCAAAGACCATTCACTGGCATTTTCTACAAGAAATCTGACTCCAGAAATAAAAGCTTCTCCCAAGCAGGTGTAACATCTAACGTAAACTCACTCACTTTTGTACATCGCCTTGGTCTGTACATTTGACCTTATTTTAGTGCCCCAAAAACATAATACTTCCAGATCAACTGTAATGTCAATACCATTGTAAAGCACAATTTCTCCCCTTTCCAACAGAATCAATTATATGACCCCCACGCTGCCCGTTTCTGCATGATTCAGGAAGGCAATGAGCCCCGTCGGGTCTTTTAAAAAATGGCGGGTGGGGAAGCGAAACTAATGCGTGATAGTGAGAAGGAGAGATGTTGTTTGGGAAAATTGCTTTTTTTCACTCGATCTGTCCAACTTATCACCTTATCGCCTCTAAAATGAAAATAAAACACTATAAAGAGTTGATATAATGTGTCATTACATACCTATTTAAAGGTTTGTGTCGAATTTGAATCGGGTTTTTAGGGCGGTGCTAATGTGATCTTAGAAGTAAACAGCGGCTTTGAGAATGATGATCGCATGCAATGATGACGCAACAAATGACTAGGTATCCCCCCCTTACCCCCGTCACTGTCCATTTCTTGTTTTTAAACGATGAGAGAAGTGCTACACCTGGTGGAGAGAGATTGTAAGACAGAAATAGTTGCTTTAAGCGTGCTGTACGTTACGACATGACACGTCACGATGTAACGGAGGGTCCGTTTTTTTCAACTTTTCCAATACTATAGAGCCATTACCATGTCGATCAACGCTTGAATAGAAACGTAGTTCACACCCCCGATTTTGAAGTCAACACAGTCACTACAGTCCCATTAGTTTTCTTTGTAGCCTCGTTTGAAAGTTGCGGTTGCGCACATTGTCGTGGAGAATCGTCTCAGAAATATAACACTCTTACAAGAACTTGTGAATTCAATATAGGCTTTAATACAAAGTATATCATTAGCCTAGATGGTCCGCAGATCACACACTTTCACAGAGCTCTGGCTCTGTCTTTATACACATACAGCATATGAGTCCATCCTACATGTAAATTAAGTTACTTCCCTTAGGTCATCTGCCACCATTATCTTTCATTTCAGGCTTCCTGCTTGTTTACGCCCAATAACGCCTGTATCCGCTCTTGATTATATTACAATGGTGGCAGGACCCTTTTGTGTCCTATGAATGATATATGTATTATGCCTGTTGGCTGGCACCCTCCTTTGTGTGTCCCTCTGACCTCGGTATGTCCAGCTATCCTATGCACTCATGGCCTTGCTTTGGTTTCCTGTCCTCTACAATAGACAATGCACTTTAAGTGTTGCCTCTTCCTCTTTTCCCTAAGCCATTATGTCTGTTATGTCTTGGTTTCCTGTTTTTACCAGCCTGTGGCCATTCACTCATGTCTGCTATTTTTCTTGTGGTCTAATGTACACTTGTCTTTGCTCAATAGTGTCATATCTGTCTCTATATGTAACAATATATACTACAAATCCCTCCTCTGGGGCTAATTAGCCACAAACACTACACTAAAATGACATATAGAGAGTGGAGACCAATACCAACAGTTGACAAAAACATTATCAAAATAAAGCTTACAAATCACCTGGACCTAACATCTCCAATACATAAACACAGACAGGAGTAAAAGATCCAATTTGAAACATAAAACACTTACAAAACCCAACTAGACCAAACATCTCCAAACAATAACATAGATAGGAGTAAAAGATCCAGTCTGTAAAAAATAAAACATTTATAATCAATCATTATATTGTGAAGAAGCAATGAGCATGTAGTATGCCCACACATCCAGAAACTATCAGCTATTCCTTAATCCTGATTCTTTAACATTTCAAGATATAATGTTACTTGAGTTATATTACCACATTTACCTTTGTGATTCACAATCATTCCTTTATCAAATTTACTAACTCCTGCAGTTTCTAACACCCAAATAGTTTATTCAATTAACTATAGTGTTTCCCACATCCATCCCATTATCTCCATAGCTGTAGAAACATTCATATTTACTTTTTACAATAGTATGAGGATCATTCAATTCAGTTCTTATTTTTGTACATTCATATTTTCCCAACATATTTTTATTTATTCATTTCTGCCTTTAGTGTTGCCAACCTGCATTCTATGTTACACAAAGGAATGTAGTATTTTCTCTGAATACTTTGAACATTTTCCATTTAACACATTTTTCAAATGATGCAAGTTCAGGTACTATCAAAAGATCAGACAAAGATGATTTTCTACACAAAATACAATTGTCCATTCTGTGTTTGTTTGCCGTATACTTAGCCCATTCGTACCACTCGTTCTTCACTACTTCTTCTCGTGTGCTGTCCTTGAGTGGTTCTGATTCTGAGATATCTGTCGCTTTTACAATGTTTTTGTCTTGAGGTAGATCATTAGAGTTTATCAGAAAGTTCCAAATGTCAGTAAAAAAACCTTCTGGTTCTAATGTCTCAGGTTTCTTTGTGGGTACAGTGGACTGCTTGTTAAGGGCAGTTGATGTTATCTTGGTGGTAGCTACTGTAGCCCCCTCATATCCCCAATGTAGTCACAGTTTTTCTAACCCATAACACATGAGTCACTACTCCTAATTTCCTTCCATAGTTTGATACATACTTAAATATTCTCAAATCAATTTTAGTCAATTTATATCATTCCCTCCTCAGGAACAATATACACCCTTATGTTCCTGAAAACAAAAAATAAATTGACCAAACAAGAAAAAGAGAAAAATAAATTATAATAACTGCATATTTGCAATAAATTACCACTATTTGTAATGTAATTAAACCTGGGGAAAACGTCCATCCGTTTCATTCTATGCCCATGTTATGTTGGTCTCTTTCTTCTTTATCCTTGGGTGTTATCGCACAACAGACTATACCTTTTATTCAATTACTTATATTATTACAATTCCAATGACATTATAAAACAAAAGAAACAAAAACCTTTAATCTAATATTCTGTAAGTTTTGTCAACCACCCTGTCTCAGGATTAGTTTCCAGAGCTTCCCTAGGCCTAGAAAATTTAAACAGGTCTATATCCAATTCATATTGTCCAACCCAATATTCAGGATAACAGTCCTTAGTGCTTACTTTAACTTCTTATGGCTGCAGGGTTTATTGGAGTGTGGGTCTCTGCGAGGGTTATGTTGATAACTACATAATCTGTAACTCGTCTGAGAGATCACCAGTAGAATAAGGGAGTTATCATGGAAGGTGACGTCAGAATGCTTTAATGCATGGGAGACATTATCACCACAGCAAGTGTGTGTGGAGCTCAAACCCACCCTAACCGGCTGAACAGTGAGGGACAACTGTGTCTGATGACCTGTGAACTGTATCTAAAATAGACATGCGGGAATGATATGTGCTGGGAGGAGAAAGACTAAAAGGGATTGGGGTACTGACCTTTTATTACCAGGCCACTCATGACAGAAAAACAGAGACAAAAGGGCGTATTGGAAAATAGATATTACTGGTACTAAAAGTTTTTAGTATAAATGTTAATTATTAAAGGGATGATGTGTATTGCATAGTTAAGGTCAAATTTGAGTTAATCAGCAAACCAATAGTATTACTTATACATTGATTTTATTCTATAAGCGTCTTAGCAGTTTCAGAGAATGACGGTATAGAATGTCTAACACAATTAAAATCTCCTTACTTTTACATTTATTCTTTATCATGTGATAAAAGTTTTAGCCATGCCACAAAACGCATAGTTCCTTCCTGGTTGGTTATCTGTATCTTACCCTTAGAAATTGAAAACATCAATGTTACATTTTGCTTTTCCTCCAACTAATTTTTACCAAGGTGGTGATTTCTCATATACGTTTATTTTCCGTCTTTTGACGCTAATAACAAATTATCCACGTATTTATCACCACTGAAACTATTGTTTCAATGCAAAAAGATTCCAAGTGGGACTATTTGTAAATCCCATCGGTACTCTATTAGAAGTCAGGTAAAACGTGATCTAATACTTCTTTCATCACATATAAACTGTAATCTCTATGAACCACTCATTGATCGATCAGAGACTATACACCGCTAGGTGAAAATTCCATTCTTACTAACCTCAAAACGATTAGTTGTTTATTCTTTTGACAAAGATGCAAACTCTTGTATAGCGGCATTTCCTGCTACCGCACTAAGTTCCAGTGTCACCTGACACTCACTTTTCCCATACCCGATATCCCCATATCCAAAACAGGTAGCCATCTTCTTATGCTTTAGATATTCTCCATAGCTCTGCTAACCACCCGCACGTCTGCGAGGACGAGCAGAACCACACTTGTCCCCCATCGTAATGCACCTTCCGATGATAGAATGCTGACATCAGAACGCCTGCAAATCCAGCTTCCCATTATGGACCCATGCAACTGTTCCAACTCCCAACTGCCTCCCTGAATTGTTTATTTTATTTATCCTGTTTCCCGGGTAATGGCGTCCTCCATTATCCAGTTTTTTCATATTCAATCCGAATTCGGTAGAATTAATGTGCGCTTCTTTCAGTGACTCCATGGCTTTATTAAATCCCTCATCTCTCTATGCTATGGAGAAACAGTCCTTTTGTTTTCATGCCACTATTTATTTATTCATTTTTCCTAAACACTCCCATCGTATTACACAACTTTTATTTACTATTTTCCAAGGTAGAGCTACCCACTTTCCCAGGTAATAATTCATTAGTCACATCACTTGTTTACATCACTGTTTATCATACCCAGTATGACCCAGGATGACCCAGTATGACCCAGGACATCTCTACTCTGTTTATCATATCCAGTATAACCCAGTATGACCCAGGACGGCTCTACTCTGTTTATCATACCCAGTATGACCCAGGACGTCTCTACTCTGTTTATCATATCCAGTATGACCCAGGACGGCTCTATTCTGTTTATCATGTCCAGTATGAACCAGTATGATTCAGGACGGCTCTACTCTGTTTATCACACCCAGTATGACCCAGTATGACCCAGGACGGCTCTACTCTGTTTATCATATCCAGTATAACCCAGTATGACCCAGGACGGCTCTACTCTGTTTATCACACCCAGTATGACTCAGGACGGCTCTACTCTGTTTATCACACCCAGTATGACCCAGGACGGCTCTACTCTGTTTATCATATCCAGTATGACCCAGGATGACCCAGGACGGCTCTACTCTGTTTATCATACCCAGTATGACCCAGGATGACCCAGGACGGCTCTACTCTGTTTATTACACCCAGTATGACTCAGGACGGCTCTACTCTGTTTATCATATCCAGTATGACCCAGGACGGCTCTACTCTGTTTATCATACCCAGTATGAACCAGTATGACCCAGGACGGCTCTACTCTGTTTATCATATCCAGTATGACTCAGGACGGCTCTACTCTGTTTATCACACCCAGTATGACCCAGGACGGCTCTACTCTGTTTATCACACCCAGTATGACCCAGGACGGCTCTACTCTGTTTATCACACCCAGTATGACCCAGGACGGCTCTACTCTGTTTATCATATCCAGTATGACCCAGGATGACCCAGGACGGCTCTACTCTGTTTATCATACCCAGTATGACCCAGGACGGCTCTACTCTGTTTATCATATCCAGTATGACCCAGGATGACCCAGGACGGCTCTACTCTGTTTATCATACCCAGTATGACCCAGGACGGCTCTACTCTGTTTATCACACCCAGTATGACTCAGGACGGCTCTACTCTGTTTATCATATCCAGTATGACCCAGTATGACCCAGGACGGCTCTACTCTGTTTATCATACCCAGTATGACCCAGTATGACCCAGGACGGCTCTACTCTGTTTATCATATCCAGTATGACTCAGGACGGCTCTACTCTGTTTATCATATCCAGTATGACCCAGTATGACCCAGGACGGCTCTACTCTGTTTATCATATCCAGTATAACCCAGTATGACCCAGGACGGCTCTACTCTGTTTATCATATCCAGTATGACCCAGGACGGCTCTACTCTGTTTATCATATCCAGTATGACCCAGGACGGCTCTACTCTGTTTATCATATCCAGTATGACCCAGGACGGCTCTACTCTGTTTATCACACCCAGTATGACCCAGGACGGCTCTACTCTGTTTATCATATCCAGTATGACCCAGGACGGCTCTACTCTGTTTATCATACCCAGTATGACCCAGGACGGCTCTACTCTGTTTATCATATCCAGTATGACCCAGGATGACCCAGGACGGCTCTACTCTGTTTATCATACCCAGTATGACCCAGGACGGCTCTACTCTGTTTATCATACCCAGTATGACCCAGGACGGCTCTACTCTGTTTATCACACCCAGTATGACCCAGGATGGCTCTACTCTGTTTATCATACCCAGTATGACCCAGGACGGCTCTACTCTGTTTATCATATCCAGTATGACCCAGTATGACCCAGGACGGCTCTACTCTGTTTATCATATCCAGTATGACCCAGTATGACCCAGTACGGCTCTACTCTGTTTATCATATCCAGTATGACCCAGTATGACCCAGGACGGCTCTACTCTGTTTATCATATTCAGTATGACCCAGGATGGCTCTACTCTGTTTATCATACCCAGTATGACCCAGGACGGCTCTACTCTGTTTATCACACCCAGTATGACCCAGGACGGCTCTACTCTGTTTATCATACCCAGTATGACCCAGGATGACCCAGGACGGCTCTACTCTGTTTATCATATCCAGTATGACCCAGGATGACCCAGGACGGCTCTACTCTGTTTATCATACCCAGTATGACCCAGGATGACCCAGTATTTTTTATTTAATTTATTTTTATTTAACCTTTTTTTTATCTTGGCAAGTCAGTTAAGAACAAATTCTTATTTACAATGACGACCTACCAAAAGGCCTCCTGCGGGGACGGGGGCTGGGATTAAAAAATATATAAATAGGACAAAACACACATCACGACAAGAAATGTATGACCCAGGATGGCTTTACTCTGTCTCTGTATCTCTGTGTCCTGTTTTTGTTTATCTCATAGTACGTCTGTGTGCCTCTGTGTTCTGTATCTGCTGCAGTAAGGCATGTGGTGTGATGCGGTGAGTGTGAAACTCCTACTGACAGATGATAGAGAGAGAAGGAGGGAGTGAATTTGGAATAAAATACTTTTAACACTGCAGCTGAGACTGGAGAAGCAGCACACAGCAGCGTGCAGAAAAGTGACTCACACACAAACTCACACACACACACACACACCCTTTCTAAGGGCGCCGGGGCTGTAACTTACAATGGGCAGGTGGATGTTCAATCTGATTCAATGTGATGTGACTCCCTGCAGTAGAGAGATAAAATACCTCTGATTATATAGACACTGCAGTAGAGAGAGATAAACAACCAGTGATTATATAGACACTGCAGTAGAGAGAGATAAACAAACAGTGATTATATAGACACTGCAGTAGAGAGAGATAAAACACCAGTGATTATATAGACACTGCAGTAGAGAGAGATAAAACACCAGTGATTATATAGACACTGCAGTAGAGAGAGATAAAATACTAGTTATTATATAGACACTGCAGTAGAGAGATAAAATACCAGTGATTATATAGACACTGCAGTAGAGCGATAAAATACCAGTGATTATATAGACACTGCAGTAGAGAGAGATAAAATACCACTGATTATATAGACACTGCAGTAGAGAGAGATAAAATACTAGTTATTATATAGACACTGCAGTAGAGAGATACAATACCAGTGATTATATAGACACTGCAGTAGAGAGAGATGAACAAACAGTGATTATATAGACACTGCAGTAGAGAGAGATAAAATACCACTGATTATATAGACACTGCAGTAGAGAGAGATAAAATACTAGTTATTATATAGACACTGCAGTAGAGAGAGATAAAATACCACTGATTATATAGACACTGCAGTAGAGAGAGATAAAACACCAGTGATTATATAGACACTGCAGTAGAGAGATAAAACACCAGTGATTATATAGACACTGCAGTAGAGAGAGATACAACACCAGTGATTATATAGACACTGCAGTAGAGAGAGATAAACAAACAGTGATTATATAGACACTGCAGTAGAGAGAGATAAAATACCAGTGATTATATAGACACTGCAGTAGAGAGAGATAAAATACCAGTGATTATATAGACACTGCAGTAGAGAGATAAAACACCAGTGATTCTATAGACACTGCAGTAGAGAGAGATAAAATACCAGTGATTATATAGACACTGCAGTAGAGAGAGATAAAATACCAGTGATTATATAGACACTGCAGTAGAGAGATAAAACACCAGTGATTCTATAGACACTGCAGTAGAGAGAGATAAAACACCAGTGATTCTATAGACACTGCAGTAGAGAGAGATAAAACACCAGTGATTCTATAGACACTACAGTAGAGAGAGATAAAATACTAGTTATTATATAGACACTGCAGTAGAGAGAGATAAAATACTAGTGATTATATAGACACTGCAGTAGAGAGAGATAAAACACCAGTGATTCTATAGACACTGCAGTAGAGAGATAAAACACCAGTGATTCTATAGACACTGCAGTAGAGAGAGATACAACACCAGTGATTCTATAGACACTGCAGTAGAGAGAGATAAACAAACAGTGATTATATAGACACTGCAGTAGAGAGATAAAATACCAGTGATTCTATAGACACTGCAGTAGAGAGAGATAAAATATCAGTGATTATATAGACACTGCAGTAGAGAGAGATAAAATACCAGTGATTATATAGACACTGCAGTAGAGAGAGCTAAAACACCAGTGATTATATGGACACTGCAGTAGAGAGAGATAAAATACCAGTGATTATATAGACACTGCATTAGAGAGATAAAATACCAGTGATTATATAGACACTGCAGTAGAGAGAGATAAAATACCAGTGATTATATAGACACTGCAGTAGAGAGATAAAATACCAGTGATTATATAGACACTGCAGTAGAGATATAAAACACCAGTGATTCTACAGACACTGCAGTAGAGAGAGATAAACAAACAGTGATTATATAGACACTGCAGTAGAGAGAGATAAAATACCAGTGATTATATAGACACTGCAGTAGAGAGAGATAAAATACCAGTGATTATATAGACACTACAGTAGAGAGATAAAACACCAGTGATTATATAGACACTGCATTAGAGAGATAAAATACCAGTGATTATATAGACACTGCAGTAGAGAGAGATAAAATACCAGTGATTATATAGACACTGCAGTAGAGAGATAAAATACCAGTGATTCTATAGACACTGCAGTAGAGAGATAAAACACCAGTGATTATATAGACACTGCAGTAGAGAGAGATAAAATACCAGTGATTATATAGACACTGCAGTAGAGAGATAAAATACCAGTGATTCTATAGACACTGCAGTAGAGAGATAAAACACCAGTGATTATATAGACACTGCAGTAGAGAGAGATAAAATACCAGTGATTATATAGACACTGCAGTAGAGAGAGATAAAACACCAGTGATTATATAGACACTGCAGTAGAGAGAGATAAAATACCAGTGATTATATAGACACTGCAGTAGAGAGAGATAAAATACCAGTGATTATATAGACACTGCAGTAGAGAGATAAAATACCAGTGATTCTATAGACACTGCAGTAGAGAGATAAAACACCAGTGATTATATAGACACTGCAGTAGAGAGAGATAAAATACCAGTGATTATATAGACACTGCAGTAGAGAGATAAAATACCAGTGATTCTATAGACACTGCAGTAGAGAGATAAAACACCAGTGATTATATAGACACTGCAGTAGAGAGAGATAAAATACCAGTGATTATATAGACACTGCAGTAGAGAGAGATAAAACACCAGTGATTATATAGACACTGCAGTAGAAAGAGATAAAATACCAGTGATTATATAGACACTGCAGTAGAGAGAGATAAAATACCAGTGATTCTATAGACACTGCAGTAGAGAGATAAAATACCAGTGATTCTATAGACACTGCAGTAGAGAGATAAAATACCAGTGATTCTATAGACACTGCAGTAGAGAGATAAAACACCAGTGATTCTATAGACTTATATCCTCTTTCTCTCCCTCTCTCATTCTGTCTCACTTGCTTTCTCCTGCATCCTCTCATTATCTCTCTCTCTCTATATCTCTCCATCCCTCTTCTCCTTTCTTTTCCTCCCTCCCACCTCTACCTACGTTCTCTACTACTTCCTGGTTATTTGGTGTTGTGCTAATCACACTTTCTGTCTGTCTGTCTGTCTGTCTGTCTGTCTGTCTGTCTGTCTGTCTGTCTGTCTGTCTGTCTGTCTGTCTGTCTGTCCCTCTGTCTGTCCGTCTGTCTGTCTGTCTGTCTGTCTGTCTGTCTGTCTGTCTGTCTGTCTGTCTGTCTGTCTGTCTGTCTGTCTGTCTGTCTGTCACATGTTTTACTGGTCTTTCAGGTAGATCTACTCCAAGGCTGTCCTCCCGTCCTACCAGTGCTGTGTCTCGCCCTGTCTCTGGCACCATGTCCCATCCCGTGTCCCGTCCTCTGTCTCGGGCGGCTAAGGAGATCCTGGACATCTGTCTAGTGGACCAGACCGGCTGTGAGGACCCTGACCTGGAGCAGGACGTAGAAACACAGGCTCTCAGCAGCCTGGTGGAGGAGTTCCGATTGATGGCTACAGGTACACACACACACACACACACACACACACACACACACACACACACACACACACACACACACACACACACACACACACACACACACACACATTATTTTATTTGAATCCAACAATCGAATTTACAAAAAAAAGGATCTAAACATTTCAAGGGTCCCTGGAACTGAAGGGAACAGGAAGTACCTCCTCCTCCAAACAGCTAGACTGCCCACGACAGCTGAAACAGAACAGTACCTCCTTCTCCAAACAGCTAGACTGCCCACAACAGCTGAAACAGAACAGTACCTCCTCCTCCAAACAGCTAGACTGCCCACGACAGCTGAAACAGAACAGTACCTCCTTCTCCAAACAGCTAGACTGCCCACGACAGCTGAAACAGAACAGTACCTCCTTCTCCAAACAGCTAGACTGCCCACGACAGCTGAAACAGAACAGTACCTCCTTCTCCAAACAGCTAGACTGCCCACGACAGCTGAAACAGAACAGTACCTCCTTCTCCAAACAGCTAGACTGCCCACGACAGCTGAAACAGAACAGTACCTCCTTCTCCAAACAGCTAGACTGCCCACGACAGCTGAAACAGAACAGTACCTCCTTCTCCAAACAGCTAGACTGCCCACGACAGCTGAAACAGAACAGTACCTCCTTCTCCAAACAGCTAGACTGCCCACGACAGCTGAAACAGAACAGTACCTCCTTCTCCAAACAGCTAGACTGCCCACGACAGCTGAAACAGAACAGTACCTCCTTCTCCAAACAGCTAGACTGCCCACGACAGCTGAAACAGAACAGTACCTCCTTCTCCAAACAGCTAGACTGCCCACGACAGCTGAAACAGAACAGTACCTCCTTCTCCAAACAGCTAGACTGCCCACGACAGCTGAAACAGAACAGTACCTCCTTCTCCAAACAGCTAGACTGCCCACGACAGCTGAAACAGAACAGTACCTCCTTCTCCAAACAGCTAGACTGCCCACGACAGCTGAAACAGAACAGTACCTCCTTCTCCAAACAGCTAGACTGCCCACGACAGCTGAAACAGAACAGTACCTCCTTCTCCAAACAGCTAGACTGCCCACGACAGCTGAAACAGAACAGTACCTCCTTCTCCAAACAGCTAGGCTGCCCACGACAGCTGAAACAGAACAGTACCTCCTCCAAACAGCTGGGCTGCCCACGACAGCTGAAACAGAACAGTACCTCCTTCTCCAAACAGCTAGACTGCCCACGACAGCTGAAACAGAACAGTACCTCCTTCTCCAAACAGCTAGACTGCCCACGACAGCTGAAACAGAACAGTACCTCCTTCTCCAAACAGCTAGACTGCCCACGACAGCTGAAACAGAACAGTACCTCCTTCTCCAAACAGCTAGACTGCCCACGACAGCTGAAACAGAACAGTACCTCCTTCTCCAAACAGCTAGACTGCCCACGACAGCTGAAACAGAACAGTACCTCCTTCTCCAAACAGCTAGACTGCCCACGACAGCTGAAACAGAACAGTACCACCTCCTCCAAACAGCTAGGCTGCCCACGACAGCTGAAACAGAACAGTTCCTTGTTCTCCAAACAGCTAGACTGCCCACAACAGAAACAGAACAGTACCTAGCCAATTGCTTTGCCCTAGTTTTTGTCAGGCTGGAGGTCACCCAAGCCTGTGTACGTGGCCGCGACTGCCAAATATCAGCTCCACCAGCTTACAGCTCCACCCGAGGATGTCCCAGCATGCCACGAGGGGCTGGTGCTGAAGCAGCTTCACAGCAAAGATCTGCTCCACGTAGCAGTCCAATGAGATGCCCACTTCCAAAATGAGCACCTCCCCCACGGCAGCAATATCTGTAGTATTTGGCACACAGGAAAACACATCGTCATCGACATCAAACCAGCTTCCTCTTACGCAAGAATGTTTCTGCATGTGTGCTGTAGGTGAGACTCCATCTCTCACCTCGCAGCTCAACAAGGCGGTCATGTCTTGCAATGTACAAATCCTTCTATAAACAACATTCACAAGATGGTTAATGGACTCCATTCCATTTGACTCATGTAAATGGGTCCTGGTTTGCAGGGTACCAGAGTGCAACATGATATTTGGTTGATAGAGCTTGCAACCTTAACAGTAAAGGTGAGAATGTCCTCGCCAACAGCTGCATTCTTGTACATGGAATGGGAGACAGAGTGGTCAGCACAGTACAGATCAGTGAGTTTCCCTGCAGCCTCAGGCCAGTACAGCGGTCAGTAGCTGGGAGACAGAGAGGTCAGTAGCTGGGAGACAGAGAGGTCAGTAGCTGGGAGACAGAGAGGTCAGTAGCTGGGAGACAGAGAGGTCAGTAGCTGGGAGACGGAGTGGTCAGTAGCTGGGAAACAGAGAGGTCAGTAGCTGGGAGACAGAGAGGTCAGTAGCTGGGAGACAGAGAGGTCAGTAGCTGGGAGACAGAGAGGTCAGTAGCTGGGAGACAGAGAGGTCAGTAGCTGGGAGACAGAGTGGTCAGTAGCTGGGAGACAGAGAGGTCAGTAGCTGGGAGACAGAGTGGTCAGTAGCTGGGAGACGGAGAGGTCAGTAGCTGGGAGACAGAGAGGTCAGTAGCTGGGAGACAGAGAGGTCAGTAGCTGGGAGACAGAGTGGTCAGTAGCTGGGAGACAGAGAGGTCAGTAGCTGGGAGACAGAGAGGTCAGTAGCTGGGAGACGGAGTGGTCAGTAGCTGGGAGACGGAGAGGTCAGTAGCTGGGAGACGGAGAGGTCAGTAGCTGGGAGACGGAGAGGTCAGTACCTGGGAGACGGAGTGGTCAGTAGCTGGGAGACGGAGAGGTCAGTAGCTGGGAGACGGAGTGGTCAGTAGCTGGGAGACGGAGAGGTCAGTAGCTGGGAGACGGAGTGGTCAGTAGCTGGGAGACAGAGTGGTCAGTAGCTGGGAGACAGAGTGGTCAGTAGCTGGGAGACAGAGTGGTCAGTAGCTGGGAGACAGAGTGGTCAGTAGCTGGGAGACAGAGAGGTCAGTAGCTGGGAGACAGAGAGGTCAGTAGCTGGGAGACGGAGAGGTCAGTAGCTGGGAGACGGAGAGGTCAGTAGCTGGGAGACGGAGAGGTCAGTCGCTGGGAGACAGAGTGGTCAGTAGCTGGGAGACGGAGTGGTCAGTAGCTGGGAGACGGAGTGGTCAGTAGCTGGGAGACAGAGAGGTCAGTAGCTGGGAGACGGAGTGGTCAGTAGCTGGGAGACAGAGGTCAGTAGCTGAGAGACAGAGTGGTCAGTAGCTGGGAGACAGAGTGGTCAGTAGCTGGGAGACAGAGGTCAGTAGCTGGGAGACAGAGGTCAGTAGCTGGGAGACAGAGAGGTCAGTAGCTGGGAGACAGAGAGGTCAGTAGCTGGGAGACAGAGAGGTCAGTAGCTGGGAGACAGAGTGGTCAGTAGCTGGGAGACAGAGTGGTCAGTAGCTACATCCGTCTGATACCAAGGAGTCCTG
The DNA here is from genome assembly GCF_016432855.1 of Salvelinus namaycush. Classification (NCBI taxonomy): domain Eukaryota; kingdom Metazoa; phylum Chordata; class Actinopteri; order Salmoniformes; family Salmonidae; genus Salvelinus; species Salvelinus namaycush. The sequence continues at coordinate 43,809 of NW_024058645.1, forward strand.
GATGTAGGATGAGATGTTTCATCATGGTGACAGAAACCTCCACAACAACACTGAGATCTGAACACAACTGCATCGGAGGCAGTTACTGTCTCAGTTTACCTGTCAGTCCATGTTCACCTGAGCGCACACACACACACACACACACACACACACACACACACACACACACACACACACACACACACTACCCAGCCTGGAGGATAGTGATACTAGTGGTAGGATGTTGTTACTCTCATCATGTCTCTCCCAGATGTATGTTTCAGTGTGAATTAGTTTAGTTTGTTTTTGATGATAATGATGATGGTGATGATGGTGGTGATGGTGATGATGGTGATGATGATGATATTGTCTGTGTTGTGATGACAGAATGTCTCCCAGATTCAGATCTGTCCCAGGTGTCCCCCTCTGCGGGGGGCGGAGCTGAAACAGAGGGGCGTGTCAGGAGGCGGGGCTCCCTCCGGTAGGTATATACTGTATATTCGTTTCCGTGGGGACCAGACACTCATTAGCTGCAGCTCGTTAGAGATGGTGCCTCATTAGCATTCTGCCTGCTGAATCATTAAAACACAAACACACACTGCCCCTCCCCTGCCCCAGCCATTAGTTACTGTGTCTGTGTGTTCACACACTGCCCCTCCCCTGCCCCAGCCATTAGTTACTGTGTCTGTGTGTTCACACACTGCCCCTCCCCTGCCCCAGCCATTAGTTACTGTGTCTGTGTGTTCACACACTGCCCCTCCCCTGCCCCAGCCATTAGTTACTGTGTCTGTGTGTTCACACACTGCCCCTCCCCTGCCCCAGCCATTAGTTACTGTGTCTGTGTGTTCACACACTGCCCCTCCCCTGCCCCAGCCATTAGTTACTGTGTCTGTGTGTTCACACACTGCCCCTCCCCTGCCCCAGCCATTAGTTACTGTGTCTGTGTGTTCACACACTGCCCCTCCCCTGCCCCAGCCATTAGTTACTGTGTCTGTGTGTTCACACACTGCCCCTCCCCTGCCCCAGCCATTAGTTACTGTGTCTGTGTGTTCACACACTGCCCCTCCCCTGCCCCAGCCATTAGTTACTGTGTCTGTGTGTTCACACACTGCCCCTCCCCTGCCCCAGCCATTAGTTACTGTGTCTGTGTGTTCACACACTGCCCCTCCCCTGCCCCAGCCATTAGTTACTGTGTCTGTGTGTTCATGGACCTGTGAGCAGCAAGATCAAAACGTAGGTCACTCTGTACATTCCTTCTCTTAAAGCCATATTCTGCTGTCTGACCACTGAGTCATCAACCCAGACGGTTGGCTTAGTTTTCTCATATACAGATCAGCATTAACAGTGTTTATGTGTGTGTGGTGCTTTTTCTTTGCGTGTGTTTTTTTGTTGTTGTCTGTTTAGTGTTTGTGTGAATTGCTATGGTTGGTTGTCTTTGTGTGTCAGGAAGAGGGCTTAGCATGTGGATGGCTCGTGTTCATCTCTTCCTCCATCCTGTTGTTAGATGAAGTGTGTAATTTCTCTCTCTGTCTCTGTCTCTGTCTCTGTCTCTGTCTCTGTCTCTGTCTCTGTCTCTCTCTCTCTCTCTCTCTCTCTCTCTCTGTATCTCTCTCTCTCTCTGTCTCTGTCTCTGTCTCTGTCTCTGTCTCTGTCTCTGTCTCTGTCTCTGTCTCTCTCTCTCTCTCTCTCTCTCTCTCTCTCTCTCTCTCTCTCTCTCTCTCTCTCTCTCTCTCTCTCTCTCTCTCTCTCTCTCTCTCTCTCTCTCTCTCTCTCTCTCTCTCTCTCTCTCTCTCTCTCTCTCTCTCTCTCTCTTCAATTTCAATTCACTTTATTGGCATGACGTAACAATGTACATATTGCCAAAGCTTTTTTTTTCTCGTTATTTACAAAATAAAAATAAATAAAATGAGAATCAAAATTGTCAACGGGACAACAGTAACAACAATAACCAAGGGTCAAAATAACCATACATTCAACAATAACAATAAGCATAGAGGACATGTGCAGGTTGATTGGTCTGTCAGACACTTTCCCTCAACTTATGGCAGGCAGCAATGTAGTGCAATGTGTGTGTGTGTGTGTGTGTGTGTGTGTGTGTGTGCCTGTGTGTGTGCCTGTGTGTGTTTTATTTTATTTTTTATTTCACCTTTATTTAACCAGGTAGGCCAGTTGAGAACAAGTTCTCATTTATAACTGTGACCTGGCCAAGATAAAGCAAAGCAGTGCGACAAAAACAACAACACAGAGTTACACATAAAGAAACGTACAGTCAATAACACGATAGAAAAATCTATGTAGAGTGTGTGCAAATGTAGAAGAGTAGGGAGTTAACTTCACTAGGGTAGGGGGCAGCATTCGGAACTTTGGATGAAAAGCAAATGTAGAAGAGTAGGAAGGTGAGGCAATAAATAGGCCATAGAGGCTAAATATTTACAATTTAGCATCAACACTGGAGTGGTAGATGTGCAGATTATGATGTGAGATACTGGGGTGCAAAAGAGAAAGAGGGTAGGTAATAATATGGGGATGAGGTAGTTGGGTGTGCTATTTACAGATGGGCTGTGTACAGGTACAGTGATCTGTGAGCTGCTCTGACAGCTGATGCTTAAGGTTAGAGAGGGAGATATAAATTAGCTTCAGTGATTTTTCTAATTCGTTCCAGTCGTTGGCAGCAGAGAACTGGGAGGAATGGCGGCCAAAGGAAGTGTTGGCTTTGGGGATGACCAGTGAAATATACCTGCTGGAGCACGTGCTACGGGTGGGTAGTGCTATGGTGACCAGTGAGCTGAGATAAGGCCGGGCTTTACCTAGCAAAGACTTATAGATGACCTGGAGCCAGTGGGTTTGGCGACGAATATGTAGTGAGGGCCAGCCAACGAGAGCATACAGAGTGTGTGTTTGTGAGAGTGTGTTTGAGAGTGTGTGTGTGTATGTCTGTGAATAGAGGTTGTACTTTGTGCTCTAGGCTCTATGCTGAGTTGAGTGCTGTGGCTCACACAGAGACTGTAATAACACGATTAAGACACACTACACTGTGTTCTCCTAAAACCTTAAAGCCCTCAGCCACACACACACTTTCTGTTCATTCCAGTTATCCACCATCTCTCTCTCTCTCTCTCTCTCTCTCTCTCTCTCTCTCTCTCTCTCTCTCTCTCTCTCTCTCTCTCTCTCTCTCTCTCTCTCTCTGTCTCTGTCTCTCTCTGTCTTTCTCTCTCTCTCTCTCTCTCTCTCTCTCTCTCTCTTTCTCTTTTCTCTCTGTCTCTCTCTATCTCTCTCTCAATTCAATTTAACAGTCTTTATTGGCATGGGAAACATATGTTAACATTGCCAAAACAAATGAAATATGAAAAAAAAAAAAGTGAAAATAGCAGTAAACATTACATTCACAAAATTTCCAAAATGATAAAGACATTTCAAATGTCATATTATATCTATATACAGTGTTGTAACGATGTGCAAATAGTTAAAGTACAAAATGGAAAATAAATAAGCATAAATATGGGTTGTATTCACAATGGTGTTTGTTCTTCACTGGTTGCCCTTTTCTTGTGGCATCAGGTCACAAATCTTGCTGCTGTGATGCACACTGTGGTATTACACCCGATTGATATGGGAGTTTATCAAAATTGGATTTGTTTTCAAATTCTTTGTGGGTCTGTGTAATCTGAGGGAAATATGTGTCTCTAGTATGGTCATACATTTGGCAGGAGGTTAGGAAGTACAGCTCAGTTTCCACCTCATTTTGTGGGCAGTGTGTACATAGCCTGTCTTCTCTTGAGAGCCAGGTCTGCCTACGGCGACGACCTTTCTCAATAGCAAGGTTGTTTCCTTAATTTTGGGTCAGTCACAGTGGCCAGGTTTTCTGGGAATCACTTCATTTTAGGTGGTTGTAGAATTGAATGTCTCTTTTCTGGATTTTGATCATTAGCGGGTATTGGCCTGATTCTGCTCAGCATGCATTTTTGGTGTTTTACGTTGTTCTGCAGTCTTAATTTGGTGTTTGTCCCATTTAGTGAATTCTTGGTTGGTGAGCTGACCCCTGACCTCACAACCATAAAGGGCAATGGGTTCTATAACTGATTCAAGTATTTTTTAGCCAGATCCTAATTGGAATGTTGAATTTTATGTTCCTTTTGATGGCATAGAAGGCCCTTCTTGCCTTGTCTCTCAGATCGTTCACAGCTGTGTGGAAGTTACCTGTGGTGTTGATGTTTAAGCCGAGGTATATATCGTTTTTTTGTGTACTCTAGGACTTTTTTTGGAACACTGTTATTTTGGTCTTACTGAGATTTACTGTCGGGGCCCAGGTCTGACAGAATCTGTGCAGAAGATCTAGGTGCTGCTGTAGGACCTCCTTGGTTGGAGACAGAAGCACCAGATCATCAGCGAACAGTAGACATTTGACTATAGATTCTAGCAGGGTGAGGCCGGGTGCAGCAGAATGTTCTAGTGCCCTCACCAATTCGTTCATATACTGTACCAGTTAAAAGCTTGGCCACATCTACTCATTCAAGGGTTAATAATAGTGAAGACATCAACACTATGAAATAACACATATGGAATCATTCTAGTAACCCAAAAAGTGTGAAACAAATCAAAATATATTTTATATTTGAGATTCTTCAAAGTTGCCACCCTTTGCCTTGATGAGAGCTTTGCACACTCTTGGCATTCTCTCAACCAACTTCATGAGTTAGTCACCTGGAATGCATTTCAACTGACAGCTGTGCCTTCTTAAATGTTAATGTGTGGAATTTCTTTCCTTCTTATTGCATTTGAGCCAATCAGTTGTGTTGTGACAAGGTAGGGTTGGTATACAGAAGATTGCCCTATTTGGTAAAAGACCAAGTCCATATTACAGAAAGAACAGCTCAAATAAGCAAAGAGAAATGAGAGTCCATCATTACCCTAAGACATGAAGGTCAGTCAATACGGAACATTTCAATAACTTTGAAAGTTTCTTCAAGCGCAGTCGCAAAAACCATCAAGAGCTATGATGAAACTGGCTCTCATGAGGACCGCCACAGGAAAGGAAGACCCAGAGTTACCTCTGCTGCAGAGGATAAGTTCATTAGAGTTAACAGCCTCAGAAATTGCAGCCCAAATAAATACTTCACAGAGTTAAGAGTTTACAGGCATGTCAACAGCAACTGTTCAGAGGAGACTGTGAATCAGGCCTTCATGGTCAAATTGCTGCAAAGAAACCACTACTAAAGGACACCAATAAGAAGAAGAGACTTGCTTGGGCCAAGAAACATGAGCAATGGACATTGCTTTGGTCTGATGAGTCCAAATTTCAGATCTTAGGTTCCAACTGCCGTGTCTTTGTGAGACGCAGAGTAGGTGAACGGATGATCTCAGCATTTGTGGTTCCCACCGGGAAGCATGGAGGAGGAGGTGTGATGGTGTGGGGATGCTTTGCTGTTGACATTGTCAGTGATTTATTTAGAATTCAAGGCACACTTAACCAGCATGGCTACCACAACATTCTGCAGCGATACGTCATCCCATCTGGTTTGCGCTTAGTGGGACTATCATTTGTTTTTCAACAGGACAATGACCCAACACACCTCCAGGCTGTGTAAGGGCTATTTGACCAAGAAGGAGAGTGGTGGAGTGCTGCATCAGATGACCTGGCATCCACAATCACCCGACCTCAACCCAATTGAGATGGTTTGAGATGAGTTGGACCGCAGAGTAAAGGAAAAGCAGCCAACAAGTGCTCAGCATATGTGGGAACTCCTTCAAGACTTTTGGAAAAGCATTCCAGGTGAAGCTAGTTGAGAGAATGCCAAGAGTGTGCAAAGCTGTCATCATTACACACACACTTCAAAGTATGTGAATATCACACTAACGTATGATCGTGAACATGAAGGAGCTTAGAGCAGTATATATGAATATTGTGGAACCGAGACCAAGCTAATGTTTCATTCATGGCAAGACGGCTGTGGTGTGCACCGAGGCAGGCCACCGAGGCAGGCCACCGAGGCCGTTTCAACAGCTTCCAGGAAGTCCTCCTCAACCCATTGGTTCCCCTTTGATCTGTCGCTCACTCTGATTGGTGCTTTTGATGTTCCACCCTCTCTGATTGGTATCTTTGATATTGCAGACTCGGAGCCAGCGGGGGTCATTCAGACGAGGAGGAGGAGACTCTGAGAGACCAGCGCAGTGTCCTGTCACTTCCCTGACCCATTACACACTCAACCTGGTAACACACTCAACCTGGTAACACACTCAACATGGTAACACACTCAACATGGTAACACACTCAGAACACACTCAACATGGTAACACACTCAGAACACACTCAACCTGGTAACACACTCAACCTGGTAACACACTCAACCTGGTAACACACTCAACATGGTAACACACTCAACATGGTAACACACTCAGAACACACTCAACATGGTAACACACTCAACATGGTAACACACTCAACATGGTAACACACTCAGAACACACTCAACATGGTAACACACTCAGGACACACTCAACATGGTAACACACTCAGAACACACTCAACATGGTAACACACTCAGAACACACTCAACATGGTAACACACTCAACATGGTAACACACTCAACATG
>NW_024058646.1:5000-50371 GCF_016432855.1 Salvelinus namaycush
CTGACCTCTAGCCTGCCTGACCATTCTGCCTGTCCTGACCTCTAGCCTGCCTGACCATTCTGCCTGTCCTGACCATTCTGCCTGTCCTGACCTCTAGCCTGCCTGACCATTCTGCCTGTCCTGACCATTCTGCCTGTCCTGACCTCTAGCCTGCCTGACCATTCTGCCTGTACTGACCTCTAGCCTGCCTGACCATTCTGCCTGTCCTGACCTCTAGTCTGCCTGACCATTCTGCCTGTCCTGACCTCTAGCCTGTCCTGACCTCTAGCCTGCCTGACCATTCTGCCTGTCCTGACCTCTAGCCTGCCTGACCATTCTGCCTGTCCTGACCTCTAGTCTGCCTGACCATTCTGCCTGTCCTGACCTCTAGCCTGTCCTAACCACTAGCCTGTCCTGACCTCTAGCCTGTCCTGACCACTAGCCTGTCCTGACCTCTAGCCTGCCTGACCATTCTGCCTGTCCTGACCTCTAGCCTGCCTGACCATTCTGCCTGTCCTGACCTCTAGTCTGCCTGACCATTCTGCCTGTCCTGACCTCTAGCCTGTCCTAACCACTAGCCTGTCCTGACCTCTAGCCTGTCCTGACCACTAGCCTGTCCTGACCTCTAGCCTGCCTGACCATTCTGCCTGTCCTGACCTCTAGCCTGCCTGACCATTCTGCCTGTCCTGACCTCTAGTCTGCCTGACCATTCTGCCTGTCCTGACCTCTAGTCTGCCTGACCATTCTGCCTGTCCTGACCTCTAGCCTGTCCTGACCTCTAGCCTGTCCTGACCTCTAGCCTGTCCTGACCTCTAGCCTGTCCTGACCTCTAGCCTGTCCTGACCATTCTGCCTGACCATTCTGCCTGTCCTGACCTCTAGCCTGCCTGACCATTCTGCCTGTCCTGACCTCTAGTCTGCCTGACCATTCTGCCTGTCCTGACCTCTAGCCTGCCTGACCATTCTGCCTGTCCTGACCTCTAGCCTGCCTGACCATTCTGCCTGTCCTGACCTCTAGTCTGCCTGACCATTCTGCCTGTCCTGACCTCTAGTCTGCCTGACCATTCTGCCTGTCCTGACCTCTAGCCTGCCTGACCATTCTGCCTGTCCTGACCTCTAGCCTGCCTGACCATTCTGCCTGTCCTGACCATTCTGCCTGTCCTGACCTCTAGCCTGCCTGACCATTCTGCCTGTCCTGACCTCTAGTCTGCCTGACCATTCTCCCTGTCCTGACCTCTAGTCTGCCTGACCATTCTGCCTGTCCTGACCATTCTGCCTGTCCTGACCTCTAGCCTGCCTGACCATTCTGCCTGTCCTGACCTCTAGTCTGCCTGACCATTCTGCCTGTCCTGACCTCTAGCCTGCCTGACCATTCTGCCTGTCCTGACCTCTAGCCTGCCTGACCATTCTGCCTGTCCTGACCTCTAGCCTGGCTGACCATTCTGCCTGTCCTGACCTCTAGCCTGCCTGACCATTCTGCCTGTCCTGACCTCTAACCTGCCTGACCATTCTGCCTGTCCTGACCTCTAGCCTGCCTGACCATTCTGCCTGTCCTGACCTCTAGCCTGCCTGACCATTCTGCCTGTCCTGACCTCGAGCCTGCCTGACCATTCTGCCTGTCCTGACCCCTAGCCTGCCTGACCATTCTGCCTGTCCTGACCTCTAGCCTGCCTGACCATTCTGCCTGTCCTGACCTCTAGTCTGCCTGACCATTCTGCCTGTCCTGACCTCTAGCCTGTCCTAACCACTAGCCTGTCCTGACCTCTAGCCTGTCCTGACCACTAGCCTGTCCTGACCTCTAGCCTGCCTGACCATTCTGCCTGTCCTGACCTCTAGCCTGCCTGACCATTCTGCCTGTCCTGACCTCTAGTCTGCCTGACCATTCTGCCTGTCCTGACCTCTAGCCTGTCCTAACCACTAGCCTGTCCTGACCACTAGCCTGTCCTGACCACTAGCCTGTCCTGACCTCTAGCCTGCCTGTCCTGACCTCTAGTCTGCCTGACCATTCTGCCTGTCCTGACCTCTAGCCTGCCTGACCATTCTGCCTGTCTTGACCTCTAGTCTGCCTGACCATTCTGCCTGTCCTGACCTCTAGCCTGCCTGACCATTCTGCCTGTCCTGACCTCTAGCCTGCCTGACCATTCTGCCTGTCCTGACCTCTAGCCTGCCTGACCATTCTGCCTGTCCTGACCTCTAGCCTGCCTGACCATTCTGCCTGTCCTGACCATTCTGCCTGTCCTGACCTCTAGCCTGCCTGACCATTCTGCCTGTCCTGACCTCTAGTCTGCCTGACCATTCTCCCTGTCCTGACCTCTAGTCTGCCTGACCATTCTGCCTGTCCTGACCATTCTGCCTGTCCTGACCTCTAGCCTGCCTGACCATTCTGCCTGTCCTGACCTCTAGTCTGCCTGACCATTCTGCCTGTCCTGACCTCTAGCCTGCCTGACCATTCTGCCTGTCCTGACCTCTAGCCTGCCTGACCATTCTGCCTGTCCTGACCTCTAGCCTGGCTGACCATTCTGCCTGTCCTGACCTCTAGCCTGCCTGACCATTCTGCCTGTCCTGACCTCTAACCTGCCTGACCATTCTGCCTGTCCTGACCTCTAGCCTGCCTGACCATTCTGCCTGTCCTGACCTCTAGCCTGCCTGACCATTCTGCCTGTCCTGACCTCGAGCCTGCCTGACCATTCTGCCTGTCCTGACCCCTAGCCTGCCTGACCATTCTGCCTGTCCTGACCCCTAGCCTGCCTGACCATTCTGCCTGTCCTGACCTCTAGCCTGCCTGACCATTCTGCCTGTCCTGACCTCTAGCCTGCCTGCCAAACTGTACCTCCTGGACTCTGATCTGGTTATGACCTTTGGCCTGTCCAAGGCCATTCTCTTGCCTTCCCCTTTTAATATATTAATAAATATCAAAGACTCTAACCATCTGCCTCCCGTGCCATCTGGGTCTCGCCTTGTGCCTTAAACCACACTGCTATTCTTTGAGGGTATCACCTTTTATTTTAGGGTATTTTAACACATGTCTGTTTCACCGTTTAGAAAAATAAAACATGCTAACCTCTCACCATTAACCTCAAATAAAAGGTGACATTCTGTACTGTCTCCTAATATGAAACATTCTATCTCAAATCCAAAATGCTGGAGCATAACACCAAATGTAAAACTGTAAGCTTCACTGTCCAAACACATATGGTGTGGACTATGTGTGTCTGGTAAACACATGTGGATCTGGTGAATAGTTATCACTTCTTGACCAACTACAGGAATACTGACCTCAGAGTCTCCAGTTTACAGTGGGGATTCCCCAGTCCAGCAGAGAGCAGCTTCACTCCTGAATCCTTCAGGTCATTGTTACTCAGGTCCAGCTCTCTCAGGTGTGAGGGGTTTGACTCCAGAGCTGAGACCAGAGAAGCACAGCCTTCCTCTGTGACTCCACAGCCTGACAGCCTGACAAAGAGATCATCATGACTTCACAAACACTCTTTTAATTTAACACCAGTAGTGTAGAAGGACAATGGCAGATGCATTTGGTTTATTCTCTCAAACAACATATAGATTCATCTTCCGTCTCCTAGAATTGTATGGTCATTTTGGTATACTAATGTGAAAACCAATGTACTGATTCAATATGTTATTCAATATAATGATCAATGAACCCTTTTGTAAGTGTGATTGATATGTGATAATGAACATAGAATATCCAGTTCATTAACTGTAACAACCCCAGCTTCCTGTGGTGAAACGACTGCTGTGCAAGGTATTGGGCAACAGCTTTTGTCCTGTGTGTGTGTGTGTTTGTGTGTGTGTGTCCAGTGTGTGTTTTTGTGAGTCCAGCGTGTGTGTGTGTGTCTATTGCGTGTGTGTGTCTATTGTGTGTGTCCATTCTGTGTTTGAGAGGATTCACATACACTGGACACACTGGACACACACACACACATAACTTTGTCCAAGTGGTGGTAAGAATGTTTGTCTCAACCAGCCTGATAAGTCAAACATGTCTGATATGAACATTGACATAAACCCTCTACATACTTGAGTTTCTCCAGTCTGCAGTGTGGATCCTCCAGTCCAGCAGAGAGCAGTCTGACTCCTGAGTCTCCTGGGTGATTGTAGCTCAGGTCCAGCTCTCTCAGGTGTGAGGGGTTTGACCTCAGAGCTGAGACCAGAGAAGCACAGCCTTCCTCTGTGACTAGACAGCCTGACAGCCTGCAAAGAGTCAAATCATATTAAAATCACACTGCTATTCTTTGGTGGTGAAAATAGTGGCAGTATATATTTTTCAACATATTCAGATACATCAGTGTCCTGAAACCTGTCATATCTATTCAAAAAATTAATGTATCATTATTAGAAATGACAAACTATCAAAGTATTGCCTGCAGATAGAAGCATGTATAGTACAAATATTTGAGTAGACTGACCAGACCAGTTTAAAAAGCAATATCAGTCAAAAGACAGACAGTGAGGTATCAGATTTAGATTGTATTGAGGATACAGTCCACACCATATCTATTTTGACAGTGAAGCAAACATTTCAAATGTGTCTCTATAATCCAACATTTTGGATTTCAGATCAAATGTTTCATATGAGGTGACAGTATATAATGTCACCTTAAATTTGAGGATATTTCATACATATCTGTTTCACTGTTTAGAAATGAAAGCACTTTATGTATCTAGTCCCCCCATACTTTGATAATTTGAAGAAGTCGTAAATATTCTGATCAATTTACTCATAGTGTATTAAAGTAGTCAAAAGTGTAGTATTTGGTTCCAAACTCATTGGTTGCATCTGCAGTTTGTTTTGGTTGTGTTTTGGGTTGTGTTTTGCCCAATAGTAACTGAACTGTGGATGATGACTGGAGTAATTTTCTGTCTAAGGGAGTAGATAACACGTTTCTAAACAATACTAAATTAATCCTGATTATGCCTTGATTAATACAAATCATAAATAAATAATGAATAATAACACTAAGAGTTGGTTTAAACAGATCTGAATCAGGAAACTAAGAGATGGTTTGAACAGATCGGAATCAGGAAACTAAGAGTTGGTTTGAACAGATCTGAATCAGGAAACTAAGAGTTGGTTTGAACAGATCTGAATCAGGAAACTAAGAGTTGGTTTTAACAGATCTGAATCAGGAAACTAAGAGTTGGTTTAAACAGATCTGAATCAGGACACTAAGAGTTGGTTTAAACAGATCTGAATCAGGAAACTAAGAGTTGGTTTGAACAGATCTGAATCAGGACACTAAGAGTTGGTTTAGCTTTTTGGCCATCAAGGGAAACTCTATGTCTGGTGCAAACCCAACACCTCTCATCACCCCGAGAACACCATCCCCACAGTGAAGCATGGTGGTGGCAGCATCATGCTGTGGGGATGTTTTTCATCGGCAGGGACTGGGAAACTGGTTAGAATTGAAGGATGGCGCTAAATACAGGGAAATTATGGAGGGAAACCTGTTTCAGTCTTCCAGAGATTTTGAGACTGCTAAAGCAACACTCGAGTGGTTAAAAGGGAAAAATGTAAATGTCTTGGAATGGTCAAGTCAAAGCATAGACCTCAATCCAATTGAGAATCTGTGGAATGACTTACAGATTGCGGTACACCAGCGGAGCCCATCCAACTTGAAGGAGCTGGAGTAGTTTTGCCTTGAAAAATGGTCAAATATCCCAGTGGCTAAATGTGCCAAGCTTATAGAGACATACCCCAAGAGACTTGCAGCTGTAATTGCTGCAAAAGGTGGTTCTACAAAGTATTGACTTTGGGGGGGGGTTGAATAGTTATGCACACTCAAGTTCTTTTCTTTTTTATTTATCGATTGTTTAACAATAAAACATATTTAGCATCTTCAAAGTGGTAGGAATGTTGTGTACATCAACAGATACAAACCCCCAAAACATCTATTTTAATTACAGGTTTTTAGGCAACAAAATAGGAAAAATGCCAAGGGGGGTGAAAACTTTTGCAAGCCACTGTACATACATAAATATGTATGTGAAAGATGACATTCTGTACTGTCATCTAATATGAAACATTCTATCTCAAATCCAAAATGCTGGAGCATAGCACCAAATTTAAACTGTAAGCTTCACTGTCCAAACACATATGGTGTGGACTATGTGTGTCTGGTAAACACATGTGGATCTGGTGAACAGTTATCACTTGTTGACCAACTACAGGAATACTGACCTCAGAGTCTCCAGTTTACAGCGGGGATTCCCCAGTCCAGCAGAGAGCAGCTTCACTCCTGAATCCTTCAGGTCATTGTTACTCAGGTCCAGCTCTCTCAGGTGTGAGGGGTTTGACTCCAGAGCTGAGACCAGAGAAGCACAGCCTTCCTCTGTGACTCCACAGCCTGACAGCCTGACAGAGAGATCATCATGACTTCACAAACACACTGTTCATTTAACGAGTAGTGTAGAAGGACAATGGCAGATGCATTTGGTTAATTCTCCCAAACAACATATAGATTCATCTTCCATCTCCTAGAATTGTATGGTCATTTTGTTATACTAATGTGAAAATTAATGCATTTATTCAATATGTTTTTCAATGTAAAATTATATACATATTATAATACATAATTTTCTCTAAACTGAAATATTGCTTCCTGATGATTAGTTCTTATATGTCATTTTATTTACTCACAGAACAGCTCTGGAGGCTTTGGCCACTGGCAGCAGCCTCAGAAGACCTTCCTCTGATCTGGAGTATTTCTTCAGGTCAAACACATCCAGCTCCTTTTCTGAAGTCAGCAACACAAAGACCAGAGCTGACCACTGTGCAGGTGACAGTTTGGGTTTTGAGAGACTTCCTGATCTCAGGTAGCTTTGGATCTCCTCCACTAGAGAATGGTCATTCAGTTCATTCAGACAGTGGAACAGATTGATGCTCCTCTCTGGAGAGGGATTCTCCCTGATCTTCTCCTTGATGTACTTGACTGTTTCTTCATGGCTCTGTGAGCTGTTTCTTGTCTTTGTCAGTAGACCTCGTAAGTACTTCTGATTGGACTCCAGTGAGAGGCCCAGAAGGAAGCGGAGGAAAAGGTCCAGGTTTCCCGTCTCACTTTGTAAGGCTTTATCCACAGCACTCTTGTAGAAAGTAACTTCAGGCTCGTCGTTTGTTTGCAGTTTGTCAATTAGATTGTCATTGTTGTTGATGAATGAGAGGAACACGTATGCAGCAGCCAGAAACTCCTGAATGCTCAGATGAACAAAGCAGTACACCTTGTCCTGGTACAACACACATTCCTCTTTAAAGATCTGTGTGCACAATCCTGAGTACACTGAGGCTTCACTGACATCAATGCCAGCCTCTTTCAGGTCTTCTTCATAGAAAATCAGATTGCCATTCACAAGCTGTTGAAAAGCCAGTTTTCCCAGTGACAGAATGCTCTCTTTATTCCAGTGTGGACCTGTCTCTTCATTCCCAAGATACTTTTCATTCTTCTGTTTGGTATGAAACACCACAAGGTGTGTGTACATCTCAGTCAGAGTCTTGGGCATCTCTTCTCTCTTATGTTCCAGCATGTGTTCAAGGACTGTTGCAGAAATCCAACAGAAGACTGGAATGTGGCACATGATGTGGAGGCTCCTTGATGTCTTTATGTGTGAGATGATTCTGCTGGCCAGGTCCTCATCACTGAATCTCTTCCTGAAGTACTCCTCCTTCTGTGGGTCATTGAACCCTCGTACCTCTGTCACCTGGTCAACACACTCTGAAGGGATCTTATTGGCTGCTGCAGGTCGGGTAGTTATCCAGAGGAGAGCAGAGGGAAGCAGATTTCCCTTGATGAGATTTGTCAGCAGAACATCCACTGAGGTTGACTCTGTGACGTCACAACAGATCTTGTTCTTCTGGAAGTCTAGGGGCAGTCGGCACTCATCCAGACCATCAAAGATGAACAGAACTTTGTACTTGTCGTAGTTGGAGATTCTTGATTCTTTGGTTTCCATTGAGAAGTGATTGAGAAGTTCAATGAAAGTGTGTTTGTCCTCTTTCATCAAATTCAGCTCCCGAAAAGGGAATGAAAATACAAACTGGACATCCTGATTTGCTTTTCCTTCAGCCCAGTCCAGAATGAACTTCTGCACAGAGACTGTTTTTCCAATGCCAGCGACTCCCTTTGTCAGCACAGTTCTGATACGTTTGTCTTGTCCAGTTAAGGGTGTGAAGATGTCGTTACATTTGACTGCAGTCTCTGGCCTTGCTTGTTTCCTGGTTGTTGTCTCAATCTGTCTCAGCTCATGTTCATTATTGACCTCTCCTGTTCCACCCTCTGTGATGTAGAGCTCTGTGTAGATCTTATTGAGAAGTGTTGCGTTTCCTTGTTTAGCGATCCCCTCAAATACACATTGAAACTTCTTCTTTAGATTAGATTTGAGTTCACGTTGGCAAATCACAGCAAGCTCATCTGAATGAAGAAATAACACAGAGGCTATTAATATTACGTCTGTTTTAAGGCCTAGAGTATTGCAGGACTGTTATAAAGTTTTAGATTATAATAATTTATTCTATTAACCTCTTTGGGCTGCAGGGGCAGTATTGAGTAGCCTGGATAAAAGGTGCCCATTTCAAACGGCCTCGTACTCAATTCTTGCTCGTACAATATGCATATTATTATTACTATTGGATAGAAAACACTCTCTAGTTTCTAAAACCGTTTGAATTATATCTGTGAGTAAAACAGAACTCATTTTGCAGCAAACTTCCTGACAGGAAGTGGAAAATCTGAAATCGATGCTCTGTTCTAGGGCCTGCCTATAAATGTCCTTGATATTTATTAGTATACATGCACTTCATACGTCTTCCACTAGATGTCGACAGGCAGTGAGAGAAGAAATGGAGTGTATAACATCATCTGAGGTCGAATAAAAGCTCTTGGCATGACGTGACCCCAATTTCCTGTTTTCTGGAACGCGTGAGAAGGGACCTGGTATTGCCTTCTGTAAAGCTGTCGTTATAGACGACTAATATCTCCGGCTTTGATTTTATTTGATAAATGTGACAATATCATCGTAAAGTATGTTTTTTCAATATAGTTTTATTAGATTATTGAAATTTTTTCGGGACGTTAGGCGTGTTGCTTTGTCTGCATATGTTCAGGAAGGAGAGCTTCGCGCCACTTTGCTAGCTTTCCGTGCTAATTGACTGGAGAAGAGGACATTCTAAATCCAAACAACGATTGTTCCCGACAAAGGACCCCTTGTACAACATTCTGATGGAAAATCATCAAAAGTAGGACCCATTTTATGATGCTATTTCATATATCTGTCGAACATGTTGTACTAGTAGTTTGCGCCCAGATTTTGGGCACTCTCTCTCTATAACATAAGCTGGATGTCGTAATGAAGTTATTTTTAGAATTCTAACACGGCGATTGCATTAATAACTAGTGTATCTATCATTTCCTATACAACATGTATTTTTTAGTCATGTTTATGAATAGTTATTTGGTCAGAATATGTGAGTGTCAGAAAAATATCCGGACGTTGTGGGAAAAAGATGCTACGTTAGCACAATGTATAACCACTGATTTCAGCTCTAAATATGCACATTTTCGAACAAAACATAAGTGTATGTATAACCTGATGTTATAGGACTGTCATCTGATGAAGCTTATCAAGGTTAGTCAAAAATTATATATCTTTTGCTGGTTTGTTACGATCGCTAACTTTTGCTGCTGGTAAATGGCTTGTGTTTCTGGCTATTGTGGTAAGCTAATATAATGCTATATTGTGTTTTCGCTGTAAAACGCTTAAGAAATCGGAAATATTGGCTGGAATCACAAGATGCCTGTCTTTCATTTGCTGTACACCATGTATTTTTCAGAAATGTTTTATGATGAGTATTTAGGTATTTGACGTTGGTGTCTGTAATTACTCTGGCTGCTTCGGTGCCATTTCTGACGGTAGCTGTGATGGTAGCTGCAATGTAAAACTGATTTATAGCTCAAATATGCAAATTTTTCGAACAAAACATAGATTTATTGAATAACATGTCATAAGACTGTCATCTGATGAAGTTGTTTCTTGGTTAGTTTGGTTGGTTCTTGGTTAGTTTGGTTGGTTCTTGGTTAGTTAGGTTGGTTTTGTGCATGCTACCTGTGCTGTGAAAAATGTCTGTCCTTTCTTGTATTTGGTGGTGAGCCGACGTCGAGCCAGAAGAAGTTTCTTTTCTTAACTGACTGTATAAATGTGTAAATGTTTTCATAATGCATTACAGACTGGTGTGACTGATTATATTATTATTGGTATTATTGATGGTATTATTAATGTTGTCTCTCTCTCTAAATTAATCACCACAACACATCCCTGCTGCTACTTGATGAGGTCACTAGGTGTTGTGTTAAGGCTGCTACAATATCATTGAGTTACACAGCTACTTTAGCTGTACTTTAGCTACAGCTTTTAAATGTTATAAAACAGCATTCAACATGAGGCAGACAGATCTTACATTTCTCCAGTGTGTCAGCAAGATCCTTCTGGTTCATTTTCCTCAGGACGTGCAGAGTGATCTTCAGAGCCCCCTCTCTGGCACTGCTCTCCTGCTTCTCATCTTCAGCATCCACCACTTCCTTATCCTGCTTCTGACTCTCAAAGCCTTCTGGGAGTTCTGGACTAAGAATCCTCTTGAACATCTTCAGCTCGTTCTTCACAAATGTCATAATTTTCTCTTCAAGCATCTGGAATAAATTAAGTAAATGAGTTAAGCAAGAGAATAAATGTTTCTCATTAACACATTAATGAATGATTGACAGATCAACTTTACTTGAGGTTAACAAAAACAAATGTACATAACAGGACCACATACACTGAATATGGAGGCCAGGTCTGTTTGATGACTCTGGGAAGACTGACCACTGAGAATCTCTGACTCTGATCTCTCCTGTTGGTTTCTGTGGACAAAACATGAGATTACATCTCCTCATCCAGGGAGTACACACACACACACACACACACACACACACACACACACACACACACACACACACAAACACACACACACACACACACACACACACACACACACACACAGGGAAGGAATGTTGTGTTTGATTATTATTGTTTTAGGACTATGAAAATGGCCAAAATGATTAGCCTATGGATTATGAAAACAACAAAAGAAATTGGAAAATTGGAGAGGAGAAATGACTAGAGACAGTGTTGTTTAACTCACTGACCATGACCCATGAGTTCTTCTTACCTTTGTTCAGTAGAAAAGTCTCCCTTTCTAAACTTTATAGGATGTTTCATAGACCAGTCACTCTTCATGGACACACAGCTGGGTACAGGGGAGGCTGGTCTCTCCTGCTTGATTGGACTTCAACACAACAGAGACAAACATTACATCTCTCATCTACTCTGAGCTCAGATGGGGAAACATAAGAAGAGTTTCATTCCAAAAAGCTATATATCCATTTTCAGAAATGTTCGTAAATGAGCTTTTATTCTTTAAAGAAGTTATGTTTATGTTAAGTTATGTTTTTTTGCTAAATGAGGAGATGGCACGTGGGTACCTGCTTCTATAAGCCAATGAGGAGATGGCACGTGGTGGGTACCTGCTTCTATAAACCAATGAGGAGATGCAGCGCGAACTGCGTCACAAATAGAACTGACTTCTAGACGCTCGTTGGCGCGCGTGTCATTTTTAATAACGAAATTAATTCAGCGACGCGAGCGTTGTATTCCGCCTGTCATTACTCTGCCTTCTCCAGGGGCATGTTGAGGTAAATTTACTAACCGGGAGGGTTGAATTATGTAATTTATTGGTGGGCTGGAAGACGCACTCTTGTCTTTTCTATTCTGAGGTTGTTTACTCGCAATATCAGATATTAAGATGTTTTTTATAATGAATGTTTACTGAGGTTGAGGTTCTGACTAGTGATTATTTACCCGGTGTTCAATACCTGCTATTGAGGCGCCCTGAAAATAATATTCAAAAGATTGGTCCTTGGACACAGAGGGGTTAAACACTAAAGTTACCGTCCATCTAGTGAAGAGAGGAGAACCGGACAGAGGTAGCCAGCATCCGTCAACGAGAGAGGGAGAAGCCCTCCACGGATTTAACAGGTGGAAGAAACAACCGGGGAGCTCCATCGGTCCACAAGAAATGCAGGCAGCCGGTGATGATGTAGTGGTAGCTATGGTAACTAGGATGCTGCTGGTAGAGTAGCTAGCTAACTTACCGAGCTGTACCGACTAGCTAGGATAACTAGGATGCTGCTGGTAGAGTAGCTAGCTAACTTACCGAGCTGTTTCAACTAGCTTGGATAGATAGCAGGTCGTTCGTCTGTCCCTCGTCTCGATGATGAATCCGGTAAACCACAAAATGAAACAAGGACAGAGAGTGAAAAGGATCTGGCTACACTCATACTGTCCCTGACCAAAAAGGAAATTGAACACTGAACTTCGGTGTCTCAACACTGTAGTGAACTCCGTCGTTATTCCCCAAGATCACCTCAGCAACTCTGCGCGTAACCGGACAATATCCTTGGCGCCACACCGAACGTGGACGCGGACAGATCTTCACGTGGATGCGGACAGTTCTGTACGGGGACGCGGACAGTTCTGTACGGGGACGCGGACAGTTCTGTACGGGGACGCGGACAGTTCTGTACGGGGACGCGGACAGTTCCAGAACGCGGACATGAGCAGTGCCACACAATAAACTAAACCCAGTCTTTACAGTGGGTTACATTAGTAATATAAATGTTTTATTATGTAAAACAAACATTCTATGTTTTTTTATAACAATGTTTTGAGATCTGGGTCCATATCGTCAAAGTGTCTCAGAGTAGAAAATTGTTCTTATAAGTGCTGAGAATAAAGACATTTTACACTTATGGGTATAAATTAAAGCTATGCATGAAGTCTCTAGTCCCACCTAGTCGGCAGATATTTATGACACCTCGTGAGCTGTCCTAAGTAGTTAAGAGTTAACAGCAGGTGTCTTGATAATACTATAGAATCATGCAGCGAGTCAGTGGTTCCTGAGCCACATGTAATTGCTTTGTAGTAGTTAAAAATAATGTTTTTATATTTCTATATAGTCAATCCATTAATAATATAGACCTACATGCAACAGTATGTCTTGTGCTTTTGGAAATGATGTACTGTATGTATATTAATTATGTATAACAAGTGATACCATGTATAACTGCATAGCATTTTGTCTTCATTTCGGCAGATTAACTCATGCTTATTTCTGAAGATTAACTCAGGTTGGAGTTGGAGCTGTGACCGAAAGGTGGCTGGTTCGAATCCCGGGCCGGGCGCTGGAAAAAACAGGTGGAATTGATCTGACCACTGGAGGGCTGCTGGGTTCACATCCTCAAAACATGAACCTTTTGTTGATCAGAACTCTAGAGGTTCATCTTCACTGAACCCCAAAATATATTTAACTTTTAGTGGTTCCATATATTAAGGATGTGATAGAAGTCTTTTTGGTTCTATAAGGAACCTTCTTTTCTAATAGTGTATAATAAACACGTTTTTCTTTAGATTATTTAATTATCTAAATCATGTTATTTCAAGTTGTCCCTTGGAGCGCAACATCATATTGTTAAAAAATAATCCTAAATTGGGCATGGCAATAAATTGGGCAATTGAAGGCATCTAGGGCGTAATATGTGTTAGATGTAAATGAACATTGTATGCAACGTTGTAGGCAACATTATTGGCGAGGGATTTGATGCTACTATGCCAAAGATATTTAGAGTTGTTAAACTGGTGTGAAGAGTGTGATGATATAACGATTATATTGTCAAAATTCTGCTTGTAGCAACGATCAGAATTGAATTAAACAATATGCATTCATTAAATTAGTCAATAATTAAGAGCAGGCAAAGTGGTTGTGTCGTGTGAAAATTCTATCAAAGTCTTACATTGCAACGAGTACAGTCAGGGTGCCGTGGAACCCCTGCAGTACCTCCACAGACCCCGGATTGAGAACCCCTGCAGTACCTCCACAGACCCCGGATTGAGAACCCCCGCAGTACCTCCACAGACCCCGGATTGAGAACCCCTGCAGTACCTCCACAGACCCCGGATTGAGAACCCCTGCAGTACCTCCACAGACCCCGGATTGAGAACCCCTGCAGTACCTCCGCAGACCCCGGATTGAGAACCCCTGCAGTACCTCCACAGACCCCGGATTGAGAACCCCTGCAGTACCTCCACAGACCCCGGATTGAGAACCCCTGCAGTACCTTCACAGACCCCGGATTGAGAACCCCTGCAGTACCTCCACAGACCCCGGATTGAGAACCCCTGCAGTACCTCCACAGACCCCGGATTGAGAACCCCTGCAGTACCTCCACAGACCCCGGATTGAGAACCCCTGCAGTACCTCCACAGACCCCGGATTGAGAACCCCTGCAGTACCTCCACAGACCCCGGATTGAGAACCCCAGCAGTACCTCCACAGACCCCGGATTGAGAACCCCTGCAGTACCTTCACAGACCCCGGATTGAGAACCCCTGCAGTACCTCCACAGACCCCGGATTGAGAACCCCTGCAGTACCTCCACAGACCCCGGATTGAGAACCCCTGCAGTACCTCCACAGACCCCGGATTGAGAACCCCTGCAGTACCTCCGCAGAACCCGGATTGAGAACCCCTGATTTAGCAGATGCTCTTATCCAGAGAGATTTACAGTAAGTGCATTCATCTTAAAATAGCTATTTATTTTGGAAATAAACGTAATAAATTCTTCATAAAATTGTCATCTTACCTCTTAGCTTGGGTGTCATGTCCCCCAGACAGATGCATTTTAGAGGCAGGGCCCCCCTCCTCTCTCTCCCCAGAGAGACTCATTTTAGAGCACTGTCCCCTAAACATAGATCCAGCATGTTGGTTGTGGTTAACAGGGTGACAACTAATTATTGAATGTCAATTGTTCTCATGAATTCATTATCTCTTTGAGAAATAAAACATTTACTAACAGATATAGAAACAGTCAGATGATTTAATGCAATCACATGAACATGTAGTTGTGACATTTTATCTCCATGGTAACTGTCAATAATAATAATAAGTCACTGTTTGTTAAGGTAGTTATAGACAGTACAGCAATAATAATAATAAGTCACTGTTTGTTAAGGTAGTTATAGACAGTACAGCAACAATAATAATAATAATAAGTCACTGTTTGTTAAGGTAGTTATAGACAGTACAGAAACACAAGGCCGTGTCTCATAATTATGTGTATTCACTAACAGGATATTTATTGTCTTTGAGAAATATATTTTTAACAACTATCTATTTTACTTCACTACAGTCATGAAGAAAATTATGTACTTTTTACTCCATAAATTTTCCCTGGCACCCAAAAGTACTCGTTACATTTTGAATGCTTAGCAGGACAGGAAAGGACAGGAAAATGGAGCTTGAAGGACAGGAAAATGGTACAATTCACACACTTATCGAGAGAACGTCCCTGGTCATCCCTACTGCCTCTGATCTGGCAGACTCACTAAACAGAGAACATCCCTGGTCATCCCTACTGCCTCTGATCTGGCAGACTCACTAAACACAGATGCTTTGTTTTTAAATGATGTTTGAGTGTTGGAGTGTGACCCTGGCTATCCGTAAATTAAAATAACAAGAAAATGGTTTGGTATGGTTTGCTTAATAAAAGGAATGTTCAATTATTACTACTTTACTTTTACTTTTGATACTTAATTATATTTAAAACCAAATACTTTTAGACTTTTCCTGAAGTAGTATTTTACTGTGTGACTTTCACTTTTACTTGAGTCATGTTCTATGAAGGAATCTTTCCTTTTACTCCAGTTTGAGAACTGAGTTCTGTTTCCACCACTGTTCTAACGTTCCATATGAGACACAGTTTCAACAGACATTCTGGAACTGCGTCGGCTACAAAGTTACTTTACATTTCATATGAGGAAATAAACTAACGGTCACTGGGGGAATTGTTTTGCATTGCCCGGATCCCCGGGTGAGCAGAGTTTACGCATTTTAGACCATTCCATTGGTCCTTAAAATAAATGTCCACTCCCCTGTAGCACCGGGCCATGCAAAACGAACTTCCCACTGTCGCAGCGCACTGAGACACAGAGTTCTAAACCCAGACGCGTTTCTTCAAGACATCTCTCTTACATTATTTTTGATAAACATATAATTTACTCGAAACCAAGTTTAGCTGTTTTAATTTGAGAATGTTCATTTGTATGCCTCAAATATTAAACTGTCTTAAAATATTTGATGATTAGTTGAATCAGGTGTGTAAGTGCTGGTAAGAACAAAAGGATTGAGAAACCCTGAGATAAACATAAAACCATATAATTGAAAAGCTCCTCCACCATCTTTACCAGACGTTTTACTGATCACACGTGGGACTACTGATTAGTTTCCACTTTGAAAACTGCTGTCTGTCAGCAACTCAGCTCAAGTAGCAGTTCTACTAACTAGTAATATCTCATTACAGGTATTCATTATCTTACTCTGTCCTTTAGAATAAATTATTGTTCAAAGATACTTACCTCTTTTTTCTTCTTCTCCCCATATTGCTTTTCCGGCTCTGTCGTCTCAAAATGGATCCTTTCCAAAAGAACAACTTTACTTTCTGTTTCAGCTCAGCCGTCTCCCCACCCTGATAGTAAAGTATTTTATTGGTATCTTCCACTAGATGGCAGTAAACACCTGCTGTAACTAGACATTACAACTATGTGTTCGGTTTAGTACAGGTGGTGTCCCAGAGGAGGAGTGCTGATCTATGATCAGGTCCTCCCTCTCCATGTCATCTGATTCATTATGATCTAGGATCAGGTCCCCCTCTCCATGTAATCTGATTCATTATGATCTAGGATCAGGTCCCCCCTGTCCATGTAATCTGATTCATTATGATCTAGGATCAGGTCCCCCTCTCCATGTAATATGATTCATTATGATCTAGGATCAGGTCCCCCCTCTCCATGTAATCTGATTCATTATGATCTAGGATCAGGTCCCTCCTCTCCATGTAATCTGATTCATTATGATCTAGGATCAGGTCCCCCTCTCCATGTAATCTGATTCATTATGATCTAGGATCAGGTCCCCCTCTCCATGTAATCTGATTCATTATGATCTAGGATCAGGTCCCCCTCTCCATGTAATCTGATTCATGATGATCTAGGATCAGGTCCTCCTCTCCATGTAATCTGATTCATTATGATCTAGGATCAGGTCCCCCCTCTCCATGTAATCTGATTCATTATGATCTAGGATCAGGTCCCCCTCTCCATGTAATCTGATTCATGATGATCTAGGATCAGGTCCTCCTCTCCATGTAATCTGATTCATTATGATCTAGGATCAGGTCCCCCCTCTCCATGTAATCTGATTCATTATGATCTAGGATCAGGTCCCCCTCTCCATGTAATCTGATTCATTATGATCTAGGATCAGGTCCTCCTCTCCATGTAATCTGATTCATTATGATCTAGGATCAGGTCCCCCTCTCCATGTAATCTGATTCATGATGATCTAGGATCAGGTCCTCCTCTCCATGTAATCTGATTCATTATGATCTAGGATCAGGTCCCCCCTCTCCATGTAACCTGATTCATTATGATCTAGGATCAGGTCCCCATCTCCATGCAATCTGATTCATTATGATCTATGATCAGGTCCCTCCTCTCCATGTAATCTGATTCATTATGATCTAGGATCAGGTCCCCCGTCTCCATGTAATCTGATTCATTATGATGTAGGATCAGGTCCCCCCTCTCCATGCAATCTGATTCATTATGATCTAGGATCAGGTCCCTCCTCTCCATGTAATCTGATTCATTATGATCTAGGATCAGGTCCCCCCTCTCCATGTAATCTGATTCATTATGATCTAGGATCAGGTCCCCCTCTCCATGTAATCTGATTCATTATGATCTAGGATCAGGTCCCCTTCTCCATGTAATCTGATTCATTATGATATAGGATCAGGTCCCCCTCTCCATGTAATCTGATTCATTATGATCTAGGAACAGGTCCTCCTCTCCATGTAATCTGATTCATATGATCTAGGATCAGGTCCTCCTCTCCATGTAATCTGATTCATTATGATGTAGGATCAGGTCCCCCCTCTCCATGTAATCTGATTCATTATGATCTAGGATCAGGTCCCTCCTCTCCATGTAATCTGATTCATTATGATCAAGGATCAGGTCCCCATCTCCATGTAATCTGATTCATTATGATCTAGGTTCAGGTCCTCTTCTCCATGTAATCTGATTCATTATGATCTAGGATCAGGTCCTCTTCTCCATGTAATCTGCTTCATTATGATCAAGGATCAGGTCCCCATCTCCATGTAATCTGATTCATTATGATCTAGGTTCAGGTCCCCCCTCTCCATGTAATCTGATTCATTATGATCTAGGATCAGGTCCTCCTCTCCATGTAATCTGATTCATATGATCTAGGATCAGGTCCTCCTCTCCATGTAATCTGATCCATTATGATGTAGGATCAAGTCCCCCCTCTCCATGTAATCTGATTCATTATGATCTAGGATCAGGTCCTTCTCTCCATGTAATCTGATTCATTGTGAGCTAGGATCAGGTCCTCCCTCTCCATGTAATCTGATCCATTATGATGTAGGATCAAGTCCCCCCTCTCCATGTAATCTGATTCATTATGATCTAGGATCAGGTCCTCCTCTCCATGTAATCTGATTCATTGTGATCTAGGATCAGGTCCCCCTTCTCCATGTAATCTGATTCATTATGATCTAGGATCAGGTCCTTCTCTCCATGTAATCTGATTCATTGTGAGCTAGGATCAGGTCCTCTTCTCCATGTAATCTGATCCATTATGATCTAGGATCAGGTCCTCTTCTCCATGTAATCTGATTCATTATGATCTAGGATCAGGTCCCCCCTCTCCATGTAATCTGATCTCAGCCTGACAAACAATTGTTTGGTTCTTACTTTGAGCACTTGCCTTGGGCCTCCATTGAGTCTCCATGTGTCATTCAGTACAGAGAAACACCCTCTAGATGACAGCAGAGGCTCTTGGATCTACCCTGTCTAACCACTGGGCCTCCATTGAGTCTCCATGTGTCAAGCAGTACAGAGAAACACCCTCTAGATGAGAGCAGAGGCTCTTGGATCTACCCTGTCTAACCACTGGGCCTCCATTGAGTCTCCATGTGTCAAGCAGTACAGAGAAACACCCTCTAGATGACAGCAGAGGCTCTTGGATCTACCCTGTCTAACCACTGGGCCTCCATTGAGTCTCCATGTGTCAAGCAGTACAGAGAAACACCCTCTAGATGACAGCAGAGGCTCTTGGATCTACCCTGTCTAACCACCAGTTTAGTGACCTTGTTCCATCAATATGTCCATACTACTTCACAACCGATTTGAGGACTTGACCAGCAATGTCCCATTGGGCTCAACCAAGCCGAGAGTGAGGTTCTAGAAAGAGGACTGACATTCATACCAACTCCTAAACAGTTGGACTGCAGGGAGCTCCGGAGGGATCTACACGTTTATCATAGAAGATTGAAGTTATCAGATCATTTTGAATATGAAACAGATTTTCCTTATATACTATTTCCAAACCCCTCACATTGGGAACCTCAGTTGGAGTCAGTGTCAGAAACTATACAGACTCTGATACGTAGGGTTGTGGCTTCCTTTTCACAATTCAGAACCAGACCTGATTGTCAGCTTAACCTTATAAATGTTTAAACAAATCAATCTCTAGAAATATAGTGATTAAACCAGCAGATAAGGGTCTCAGATTGTTGTAATGGATAAAGTGAATATCTTCTTGAAGCCAATAGACAATAGGATCATGTTAAACACTATGTTCCATTGTCCCACTCAACACAACCGGAAAACACAAAGATGAATCCAGGAGATAAACTGTATGAGGATAAGTACATTACAGATAAACAGATGGTCTGTCTTTTGGACCAGGTTCTCCAAGGCCCAGGCAGTTTTACTTACTGCCTAAAATACATATCTCCTGAGATGTGGGCGGTTCCCTGCAGCTGACCAATAGGAAGTGATTGTGTCTCAGAGACGTGGGCGGTTCCCTGCAGCTGACCAATAGGAAGTGATTGTGTCTCAGAGACGTGGGCGGTTCCCTACAGCTGACCAATAGGAAGTGATTGTATCTCAGAGACGTGGGCGATTCCCTGCAGCTGACCAATAGGAAGTGATTGTGTCTCAGAGACGTGGGCGGTTCCCTGCAGCTGACCAATAGTAAGTGATTGTGTCTCAGAGACGTAGGCGATTCCCTGCAGCTGACCAATAGGAAGTAATTGTGTCTCAGAGACGTGGGCGGTTCCCTGCAGCTGACCAATAGTAAGTGATTGTGTCTCAGAGACGTGGGCGATTCCCTGCAGCTGACCAATAGGAAGTAATTGTGTCTCAGAGACGTGGGTGATTCCCTGCAGCTGACCAATAGGAAGTAATTGTGTCTCAGAGACGTGGGTGATTCCCTGCAGCTGACCAATAGGAAGTGATTGTGTCTCAGAGACGTGGGCGATTCCCTGCAGCTGACCAATAGGAAGTGATTGTGTCTCAGAGAAAGCTTGTTGCTGGAAAGCTTGATGAGCTCCAGCAGGCAGAAGGACAATGTGGTTCATTCAGAAGGGCTTTTATTGAGGGCAGAAACTATGAAGTGGATGATGACTATTATGACGATATTGATGGAGGAACAGAGTAATGAGGCTGAGGGTGATGACTACAATAACGATGGTGATATTGATGAGGAATAGATTAATGATGCTGAGGGTGATGACTAGAACAACGATGGTGATATTGATGGAGGAATAGATTAATGAGGCTGAGGGTGATGACTACAACAACGATGGTGATATTGATGGAGTAACAGATTAATGAGGCTGAGGGTGATCTCTACAACAACGATGGTGATATTGATGGAGTAACAGAGTAATGAGGCTGAGGGTGATGACTCTAACAACGGTAGTGATATTGATGGAGGAATAGATTAATGAGGCTGAGGGTGATGACTACAACAACGATGGTGATATTGATGGAGGAATAGATTAATGAGGCTGAGGGTGATGACTACAACAACGATGGTGATATTGATGGAGGAATAGATGAATGAGGCTGAGGGTGATGACTACAACAACGATGATGTCATAGTAGTGTGTATAGGTGGCATGGAAGTCAGACGCAGGAGAGTTAGACGGAGTGTAAATGTAGACTTTTAATAAATGTCCACTCGACATACTCCAAACACGAAATATATATACATTTAAATAAACATGGGTACGAGGACCCGTCGCGCACCTACACACTAAGAAAACAATACTTGACATAAAACAATCTCTGACAAACACATGAGGGGAAACAGAGGGTTAAATACACAATAGGTAATGAATGGGATTGAAAACAGGTGTGTGGGAAGACAAGACAAAACCAATAGAAAAAGAAAAATGGATCGATGATGGCTAGAAGGCCGGTGACGTCGACCGCCGAACACCGCCCAAACAAGGAGAGGCAACGACTTCGGCAGAACTCCTGACATTACCCCCCCCCCCCCTGACGCGCGGCTCCAGCAGTGCGTCGACACCGGCCTCGGGGACGACCCGGAGGGCGAGGTGCAGGGCGATCCGGATGGAGGCGGTGGAATTCTTTTAACATGGAAGGATCTAAAACGTCCTCCACCGGAACCCAGCATCTCTCCTCCGGCCCGTACCCCTCCCAGTCCACGAGGTACTGAAGGCCCCTCGCCCGACGTCTCGAATCCAAAATGGATCGAACAGAGTACGCCGGGACCCCCTCGCTGTCTAGAGGAGGCGGAGGAACTTCATGCACTTCAGCCTCCTGGAGCGGGCCAGCCACCACCGGCCTGAGGAGAGACACATGGAACGAGGGGTTAATACGGTAATTAGTGGGCAGTTGTAACCGATAACATACCTCGTTCACTCTCCTCAGGACTTTAAACGGCCCCACAAAGCGTGGACCCAGCTTCCGGCAGAGCAGGCGGAGGGGCAGGTTTCGGGTCGAGAGCCAGACCCTGTCCCCTGGTGCGAACACCGGGGCCTCACTGCGGCGACGGTCTGCGCCAATTTTCTGGCGCCTTATGGCACGCTGAAGGTGGACGTGGGCTGCCTCCCAGGTTTCCTCAGCGTGCCGAAACCAATTGTCCACCGCAGGAGCCTCGGTCTGACTCTGATGCCAAGGAGCCAGAACCGGCTGATACCCTAATACACATTGAAAAGGAGTAAGGTTAGTGGAGGAGTGGCGGAGCGAGTTCTGGGCCATCTCTGCCCAGGGCACGAACTTCGCCCACTCCCCCGGCCGGTCCTGGCAATAGGACCGCAAAAACCTGCCCACATCCTGGTTAACTCTCTCCACCTGCCCATTACTCTCGGGGTGAAAACCTGAGGTAAGACTAACCGAGATCCCCAGACGTTCCATGAACGCCTTCCAGACCCTTGATGTGAACTGGGAACCCCGATCAGACACTATATCCTCAGGCACCCCATAGTGCCGGAAAACGTGTGTAAACAGGGCCTCTGCAGTTTGTAAGGCCGTTGGGAGACCGGGCAACGGGAGGAGACGACAGGACTTCGAAAACCGATCCACAACGACCAGGATCGTGGTGTAACCCTGTGAAGGTGGAAGATCAGTCAAAAAATCCACCGACAGGTGCGACAACGGCCGTTGAGGAACGGGTAAAGGTTGAATCTTACCTCTGGGCAGGTGTCTAGGAGCCTTGCACTGGGCGCACACCGAGCAGGAGGAAACATAAATCCTCACGTCCTTGGCTAAAGTGGGCCACCAGTACCTCCCATCAAGACAGCGCATCGTCCGACCTATCCCAGGATGACCAGAGGAGGGTGACGTGTGAGCCCAATAGATCAATCGGTCGCGGACAGCAGACGGAACGTACAGACGACCAGCTGGACACTCAGGAGGAGAGGGCTCTGCACGTGACGCCCGCTCAATGTCCGTGTCCAGCTTCCACACTACTGGCGCCACCAAACACGAAGCTGGGAGTATGGGAGTGGGATCCATGGACCGCTCCTCTGTGTCATACAGCCAAGACAATGCGTCTGCCTTGACGTTCTGGGAGCCTGGTCTGTAAGTAAGGGTAAACACAAAACGAGTGAAAAACATGGCCCACCTTGCCTGGCGAGGATTCAGTCTCTTCGCCTGCCGGATGTACTCCAGATTGCGGTGGTCAGTCCAGATGAGAAAAGGGTGTTTAGCCCCCTCAAGCCAATGCCTCCACGCCTTCAAGGCTTGTACGACAGCTAACAGCTCCCGGTCCCCACATCATAGTTTCGCTCCGCCGAGCTGAGCTTCTTCGAAAAGAAAGCACAGGGGCGAAGCTTCAGTGGCACACCCGAACGCTGAGAGAGCACTGCTCCTATCCCAGCTTCGGATGCGTCCACCTCCACTATGAATGGCAAAGAGGGATCCGGATGAGCCAACACAGGCACCGAGGTAAACAGAGTCTTCAGGTGTCCAAAAGCCCTGTTCGCCTCAGCCGACCACTGCAAGCGCACCGGGCCCCCCTTTAGCAGTGAGGTAATGGGAGCAGCCACCTGACCAAAACCCCGGATAAATCTCCGGTAGTAATTGGCAAACCCTAAAAAACGCTGCACCTCCTTTACCGTGGTTGGAGTCGGCCAATTACGCACGGCTGTAATGCGGTCGCTCTCCATTTCCACTCCTGAAGTGGAAATCAGATGCCCTAGGAAGGAGATGGATTGTTGGAAGAACAAGCATTTCTCAGCCTATAGATCATGCTCCAACAGGCGACCAAGCACCCTGCGCACCAGGGACACATGCTCGGCGCGTGTAGCGGAGTATATCAGAATATCATCGATATACACCACTACACCCTGCCCGTGCAGGTCCCTGAAGATCTCATCTACAAATGATTGGAAGACTGATGGAGCATTCATCAACCCATATGGCATGACAAGGTACTCATAATGACCTGAGGTGGTGCTAAATGCCGTCTTCCACTCATCACCCTTCCGAATACGCACCAGATTGTACGCACTCCTGAGATCCAATTTTGTGAAGAAGCGTGCCCCGTTCATTGACTCAATAACTGTATTTATCAGAGGTAACGGGTAACTATATTTCACCGTGATTTTATTGAGACATCGATAATCAATGCACGGGCGTAAACCACCATCCTTCTTCTTCACAAAAAAGAAACTCGAAGAGGCTGGTGAAATGGATGGCTGAATGAACCCCTGACGCAGGGATTCAGAGATATATGTATCCATAGCCACCGTCTCCGCTTGCGACAGGGGATACACGTGACTCCTGGGATATGCAGCGTCTACCAGGAGATCTATCGCACAATCCCCCCGTCGATGGGGTGGTAATTGAGTCGCCTTCTTTTTACAGAAGGCGAGAGCCAAATCGGCATATTCAGGGGGAATGCGCACTGTGGAGATGGTCTGGACTTTCCACCGTAGTAGCACCAACGGAAACCCCTAAACACCTACCTGAGCACTCTCGCGACCACCCTGTGAGAGCCCTCTGTGGCCAAGAAACAGTTCAGTTTTAGGAGAAAGCCCTGGCAGCTGGCAGTATCTCCATTGTATCCCGTGGGTAGGGATAAATGGATTTTGTTATGTTCAGGAGGAGGAAAAGCGTTCGACGGAAATACCGGTTGTGGTGGTAGAGGCGCTGGAAAAACTCCCTGTCTCTCCAAGCGATCCATATTCTGGACAATGCGATCCAGCAGCGCTCACTGTCAATCTCCTCCGCTTGTTCCATGACGCGTTCCTCTAGCTCCATGAGCGAAGTGTCTCCTCCTGCTGACTTCATAGTTATGGTCAGGGATTCTGTCAGAGCCGTGTGTATAGGTGGCAGGGAAGTCAGGCGCAGGAGAGTTAAACTGAGTGTAAATGGAGACTTTTAATAAATGTCCACTTAACAATGCTCCAAACACGAAAATGTACATACATAAAATAAACATGGGTACGAGGACCCGTCGCGCACCTATACACCAAGAAACAACACTTGACATAAAACAATCTCTGACAAAGACATGAGGGGAAACAGAGGGTTAAATACACAAGAGGTAATGGATGGGATTGAAAACAGGTGTGTGGGAAGACAAGACAAAACCAATGGAAAATGAAAAATGGATCGATGATGGCTAGAAGACCGGTGACGTCGACCGCCGAACACCGCCCGAACAAGGAGAGGCAACGACTTCGGCAGAAGTCGTGACAGCTTCCTGCTTGTTCATGCCCAATAACGCCTGTATCCGCTCTTGATTAGATTACAATGGTGCCAGGACCTTCTCAGTGTCCTAATATAAATATGTATTATGCCTATAGTCCATCTGTTGGTCATTTGGCTGGCCCCCTCTTTTGTATGTTCCTCTGACCTCGGTTTGCTCCTCTATGTTCTTACGGCCTTGCTTTAGTTTCCTGTCCTAGACAATAGACAATGTACTCTAAGTTTACACTAAGCCTTTATGCTTATAATGGCTTTGGCCATTATGTCTGTTATGTCTTAGTTTCCTGTTTTTGCCTATAGTCCATCAGAGGAAGATAACTAGGTATGTTGACTATCAGTCACAGTCTGGGAGTGAGACCTGCTCACATCAGAGGTAGATAACTAGGTATGTTGACTATCAGTTACAGTCTGGGAGTGAGATCTGCTCACATCAGAGGTAGATAACTAGGTATGTTGACTATCAGTCACAGTCTGGGAGTGAGATCTGCTCACATCAGAGGTAGATAACTAGGTATGTTGACTATCAGTTACAGTCTGGGAGTGAGATCTGCTCACATCAGAGGTAGATAACTAGGTATGTTGACTATCAGTCACAGTCTGGGAGTGAGATCTGCTCACATCAGAGGTAGATAACTAGGTATGTTGACTATCAGTTACAGTCTGGGAGTGAGATCTGCTCACATCAGAGGTAGATAACTAGGTATGTTGACTATCAGTCACAGTCTGGGAGTGAGACCTGCTCACATCAGAGGTAGATAACTAGATATGTTGACTATCAGTTACAGTCTGGGAGTGAGATCTGCTCACATCAGAGGTAGATAACTAGGTATGTTGACTATCAGTTACAGTCTGGGAGTGAGATCTGCTCACATCAGAGGTAGATAACTAGGTATGTTGACTATCAGTCACAGTCTGGGAGTGAGACCTGCTCACATCAGAGGTAGATAACTAGATATGTTGACTATCAGTTACAGTCTGGGAGTGAGATCTGCTCACATCAGAGGTAGATAACTAGGTATGTTGACTATCAGTTATAGTCTGGGAGTGAGATCTGCTCACATCAGAGGTAGATAACTAGGTATGTTGACTATCAGTTACAGTCTGGGAGTGAGATCTGCTCACATCAGAGGTAGATAACTAGGTATGTTGACTATCAGTTACAGTCTGGGAGTGAGATCTGCTCACATCAGAGGTAGATAACTAGGTATGTTGACTATCAGTTACAGTCTGGGAGTGAGATCTGCTCACATCAGAGGTAGATAACTAGGTATGTTGACTATCAGTTACAGTCTGGGAGTGAGATCTGCTCACATCAGAGGTAGATAACTAGGTATGTTGACTATCAGTTACAGTCTGGGAGTGAGATCTGCTCACATCAGAGGTAGATAACTAGGTATGTTGACTATCAGTTACAGTCTGGGAGTGAGATCTGCTCACATCAGAGGTAGATAACTAGGTATGTTGACTATCAGTTACAGTCTGGGAGTGAGATCTGCTCACATCAGAGGTATATAACTAGGTATGTTGACTATCAGTTACAGTCTGGGAGTGAGATCTGCTCACATCAGAGGTAGATAACTAGATATGTTGACTATCAGTTACAGTCTGGGAGTGAGATCTGCTCACATCAGAGGTAGATAACTAGGTATGTTGACTATCAGTTACAGTCTGGGAGTGAGATCTGCTCACATCAGAGGTAGATAACTAGGTATGTTGACTATCAGTCAGTCTGGGAGTGAGATCTGCTCACATCAGAGGTAGATAACTAGGTATGTTGACTATCAGTCTATGACCGTCCTCAAGGAGGATCATCAGCATGTTTCCACTGTCCATACCTGCCTACACCTTTAACACCAGAGACATCATGATTCATGTTTCCACTGTCCATACCTGCCTACACCTTTAACACCAGAGACATCATGATTCATGTTTCCACTGTCCATACCTGCCTACACCTTTAACACCAGAGACAACATGATTCATGTTTCCACTGTCCATACCTGCCTACACCTTTAACACCAGAGACAACATGATTCATGTTTCCACTGTCCGTACCGGCCTACACCTTTAACACCAGAGACATCATGATTCAAGTTTCCACTGTCCATACCAGCCTACACCTTTAACACCAGAGACATCATGATTCAAGTTTCCACTGTCCATACCTGCCTCCACCTTTAACACCAGAGACAACATGATTCATGTTTCCACTGTCCATACCTGCCTACACCTTTAACACCAGAGACAACATGATTAATCTGGACTATTTAAAGGGCAAGGATGAACCAAGCTAGTTTACAGGCAAAGACTTAGAAGGGAGGATTAAAGCTCCCTAACATGTAATTATATCAAGAAGACTTTATAACTGCCCTGATAGGCTCTTTATTGACAACTCTAATAGGACAATTATATCAAGAAGACTTTATAACTGCCCTGATAGGCTCTTTATTGACAACTCTAATAGGACAATTATATCAAGAAGACTTTATAACTGCCCTGATAGGCTCTTTATTGACAACTCTAATAGGACAATTATATCAAGAAGACTTTATAACTGCCCTGATAGGCTCTTTATTGACAACTCTAATAGGACAATTATATCAAGAAGACTTTATAACTGCCCTGATAGGCTCTTTATTGACAACTCTAATAGGACAATTTGGGTCGACATGGAAGAAGAACTTAATGCCCCATTTGGAGCATCATATTATCTGAGTCAACACTTAAATGTGGGACTGCAGAATCCCATAATGTCCCAAACTAAGAAATATGGAGTCAGATAAATAAGAGACAGACATCTTCACCTTTCCTGACAATCTCTGCTTCGTTATGGAACAACCATAAATACAAATTAGGAGGAAAGGTGGTTGTCTGGAAAGAGTGGGATAGGTTTTGTTTTAGCCTCAACACTAATACATTTCACTTTTGCTTTTAGTGTCAACTTGAATTAGAGTGTGGCTGTGGAAGACTGGTCCCTTGATGATGTCTGCAAGTGGCTGAGTACCAATGATCTCCATGATTCCATCCCATCATTCCAAGGTTCCCAACTCTATTCAATTGTCCACTTTGCAACGAGCAAACTTTCTCTGTGTCCAGACGACTCACACATATTGTCCTCTATCACCAGCATGAACCACATTTTCTAATTACCTGTGGAGTTAATGGGGGAAAACAAATAGATGTTTCAGCGTCTATCGGTCACACATCTACCAAAACCACAGAGAGCTTTTAAGAGACAACTTAGATGAGAATTGTCCTCATGATGAATTTGAGACTGGGACTGATCCCATTGAAGATGACATGAGCGATGTAGAGAGTCTACCAGAGGCTGAATATGTTCAAGCCACAGAGATCAACACTGAGCAGCTAATTGAAGGTCTCTAAAACAATATCTGTCTTTTTATTTAGTAAATCAGGAAAGAACACTGCATCCCAGCTACGGAACAGAATCACATTGTTGAGGACCTCAGAACCATTGTTGATGCATTATGACACTACAGTGATCCCCTCAGGTTTCATCTGACAAATAAACTAATAAATGTGATTGAACAGGACGATCTCAGGGACTTGCTGAACAACTCTGCAGTATTTGAGGAATGCATTAGATGCATAATCTCTGAGTGGATGCTGGAGCATTACTGTGTGAAAGAATTGGACGTGGTCAGGACAATTGAAGTACCACTGAGCAACAAAGAAGGTTATAAAACAAGGTCATTTCAATACAGCTACATTTCCCCCAGGCTACATGAATATAAAGAGACATGAGACAAAACAATCATAATGAATCAGATTACATGGCCCCCAGGCTACATGAATATAAAGAGACATGAGACAAAACAATCATAATGAATCAGATTACATGGCCCCCAGGCTACATGAATATAAAGAGACATGAGACAAAACAATCATAATGAATCAGAATACATGGCACCCAGGCTACATGAATATAAAGAGACATGAGACAAAACAATCATAATGAATCAGATTACATGGCCCCCAGGCTACATGAATATAAAGAGACATGAGACAAAACAATCATAATGAATCAGATTACATGGCGCCCAGGCTACATGAATATAAAGAGACATGAGACAAAACAATCATAATGAATCAGATTACATGGAGAGGGGGACCTGATCCTAGATCATAATGAATCAGATTACATGGAGAGGGGGACCTGATCCTAGATCATAATGAATCAGATTACATGGAGAGGGGGGACCTGATCCTAGATCATAATGAATCATATTACATGGAGAGGGGGACCTGATCCTAGATCATAATGAATCATATTACATGGAGAGGAGGACCTGATCCTACATCATAATGAATAAGATTACATGGAGAGAGGGACCTGATCCTAGATCATAATGAATCAGATTACATGGAGAGGGGGACCTGATCCTAGATCATAATGAATCAGATTACATGGAGAGGGGGACCTGATCCTAGATCACAATGAATCAGATTACATGGAGAGGGGGGACCTGATCCTAGATCATAATGAATCAGATTACATGGAGAGGAGGGACCTGATCCTAGAACATAATAATTCAGATTACATGGAGAGGAGGACCTGATCCTACATCATAATGAATCAGATTACATGGACAGGGGGACCTGATCCTAGATCATAATGAATCAGATTACATGGAGAGGAGGGACCTGATCCTAGAACATAATCATTCAGATTACATGGAGAGGAGGACCTGATCCTACATCATAATGAATCAGATTACATGGAGAGGAGGGACCTGATCCTAGATCATAATGAATCAGATTACATGGAGAGGAGGGACCTGATCCTAGATCATAATGAATCAGATTATAATGAATATAGAATATATTAGAATATAATGATGTAATTACTTTTGGAAGGTCTCCGTGGATTTTCCCGCGTGGACCGTTCAAGCTGCTCAATGACACACTTCTCCTGCGCACCTCTCTAGGTGTCCTCACGACACGATGTCCGTGTCCTTTGGCTTTACTGGCCTGTTCCTTTGTCCTCGCTCTGGAAGGGGTCTTCGGAGGACAGATAGCTCTGTAGCTCAGAGCTCACAGCGTAAAGATGAAAGAGTGTAGATATCACGATTCGATGGGGAGTGGAGGCTAGGTGGTTCGGCTTGAATACACCCGCTTAGACACGCTACTCATCCGTAGCTTGGGTAGAAAAAGATTTCTTTTCTTCAACTTGTTGCGTTTTGGGTTCGTTGACCTTTTAGACCTTTGGCTGCAGCTCGGGTCACTTAGTCATGTATGTTAATTCTGCACTCACAGGTTTTATACCCTCGGGTCAGAAGTGGGCGTTACCGCCTTCAGGGCAATTCTCTGGGCGTACCAGGTTTGAGGGGCAAGGTCTAGATTTTACTCAAATCCAATTTTAGACAACTAACTTCACATTTCATCTCTACCGAAACATTCTCTTTGATTTGGACATTTTCCACACAACGTACAATGTATAAACATCAAGCATATACGAGGAAAACTCTTAACGTTACAATGTTTTCATAATAACGTCATCTATTAACCTTTAATAACAAAACAAAAATGACATACATTTTCATATTCCATCTATCGTCATGACCACCATTGTAGTTGACGGAAACCATTGTTCCAAAGTCCCTTTATTGCATGTTTAAAGTTCTGAGGCTGGTTCTCCATAGTGAGAGGGAATATTTTCTGTGGCCTCAGAATTACCATGGGTGTGAGGGGTCATAAAACCCCCACATCTTCAGACCCTTAGATCTCTCCTCATCTGTTGGGGTTGAGAGATAAGCTGGAGGGTTGTGGTCTCCTGTAACCTGACCTGATCAGGACAGTCATGACACCAGGTTGTGGATTTTGTCAGAAAAAGCAAAATGAGGGCAGCAGCTGACCACCTTCGTATTCTGGAAATTGAGGAATTCCTCTCAGATGTTACTTTTTTGGCGACATTCTGTAACTTAAACGGGTTAAATCTGCATTTTCAAGGAAGAGGGAAAACAGTCGTGGACTTGAGGCCTTTACTAGGAAGCTTGAGTTGTTGGATTTGTACTTGTCCTCTGGAAGGCTACTGCTCTTCAGCACACTGAAGAACGACAGGCAGAGGGACCAGACAACTTCTCCTCCAGATCTGAAGACTACAGCAGCCCAACGATATCATTTCATTTTAATGTGATATTCTTACAGTCCGTCTTGGTGGATAATTCTCCTCCCTTGTAAAGACAACGGTACCCTCACTGGATAAGGCCGCAACTGTTCTGTCGTTAAAGGGTCAGGTTATCAGGATCAGGTTATCAGGATCAGGTTATCAGGACCAGGTTATCAGGATCAGGTTATCAGGATCAGGTTATCAGGACCAGGTTATCAGGACCAGGTTATCAGGACCAGGTTATCAGGATCAGGTTATCAGGATCAGGTTATCAGGATCAGGTTATCAGGATCAGGTTATCAGGACCAGGTTATCAGGACCAGGTTATCAGGATCAGGTTATCAGGATCAGGCTATCAGGATCAGGTTATCAGGATCAGGCTATCAGGATCAGGCTATCAGGATCAGGCTATCAGGATCAGGCTATCAGGATCAGGTTATCAGGATCAGGTTATCAGGATCAGGTTATCAGGATCAGGCTATCAGGATCAGGCTATCAGGATCAGGTTATCAGGATCAGGTTATCAGGACCAGGTTATCAGGACCAGGTTATCAGGATCAGGTTATCAGGATCAGGCTATCAGGATCAGGTTATCAGGATCAGGCTATCAGGATCAGGCTATCAGGATCAGGCTATCAGGACCAGGTTATCAGGACCAGATTATCAGGACCAGGTTATCCCGATACAGACATTCAGATACAGACATCGCCTTTTATTCTTTCCGTTATAGTTTAATGTAGGATGCTATGTACTGTACATGCCTTCACCCCCACATAGCCTAGCTCATATTATTGTTTTATGTAGGATGCTACATTTCTGGACAATTGTAAATAGGCCTAGAAAAAAAGTTCCCTCTTCAATTCGGCCATTTTGCTTTCTTGTGGAAGATTCTGTTCAGCCACATAGCCTAGCTCAGCCAGTTAAGTTATTTATATGGGCCTTCACTGAAAAAATAGACTCCAATTAAGCCCTCGTGTTGTTTTTAAAGTCAAATTAAAATGAAGATTATTGTTGAAATGAATTACTCGACTGGTGTAGGTTTTCTCCATCTGTTGCATAACAAGTTATCTATATTTTCAGCACCAGGTGCTGTTCACCTCCTATTCATTGAGCTGCAGTTGCCGCTTCAACACCACAACATGGTCGTCTACCTGCTTTATTAGTCTCCTGCATTCTCTCCTCAGAAATGAAGTTAACATGTAACTTGTGCATTATTTAGGGAGGGTAACATTGTAGATACACTACACCACAATTTAGAATACAGTAGGAACTCCTTCCATTTGTTTTTTTGAAACACACAGAAAACAATAGTATTTAGCCTAAAGCAGCATATGATTTTACAGTAGACTATAGATATAGGCTACTGTATAGTCACATGGCTCAGTGTTAATATGTTAGAGCAGCACAACTTATATCCTCTTAGTGAATGTCTCTTAATAAGAAAGAATCATCAACATGGATGAGAATACTGCATTTTGAAATGAAAATACTATTGAACCTGTAGACAAATTGAAATAGTGAATCCGACGTCAGTGGATCTGCGTGAGGGGTGAGTCAGAACTACAACTCCATGTTTCACGTTGCATCACGTCCAGTGTTGAGGAACTGTAAGGGGGGAGTCAGATGGATTAAGGCATTTTGGAGGGGCTGAATGTGTCACCATTGATAAAGCAGATCAACTGAGCTCGGGTCAGAGTTAGGAAGAAAACTACAAAACGGCAGTCATCACCCTCAGCCTCATTCATCTATTCCTCCATCAATATCACCATCGTTGTTGTAGTCATCACCCTCAGCCTCATTAATCTATTCCTCCATTAATATCACCATCGTTGTTGTAGTCATCACCCTCAGCCT
The DNA here is from genome assembly GCF_016432855.1 of Salvelinus namaycush. NCBI lineage: Eukaryota > Metazoa > Chordata > Actinopteri > Salmoniformes > Salmonidae > Salvelinus > Salvelinus namaycush. Next base: position 38,178 of record NW_024058646.1, read on the forward strand.
CATTAATCTATTCCTCATCAATATCACCATCGTTGTTGTAGTCATCACCCTCAGCCTCATTCATCTATTCCTCCATCAACATCACCATCGTTGTTGTAGTCATCACCCTCAGCCTCATTAATCTATTCCTCCATCAATATCACCATCGTTGTTGTAGTCATCACCCTCAGCCTCATTAATCTATTCCTCATCAATATCACCATCGTTGTTTTAGTCATCACCCTCAGCCTCATTAATCTATTCCTCCATCAATATCACCATCGTTGTTGTAGTCATCACCCTCAGCCTCATTAATCTATTCCTCCATCAATATCACCATCGTTGTTGTAGTCATCACCCTCAGCCTCATTAATCTATTCCTCCATCAATATCACCATCGTTGTTGTAGTCATCACCCTCAGCCTCATTAATCTATTCCTCCATCAATATCACCATCGTTGTTGTAGTCATCACCCTCAGCCTCATTAATCTATTCCTCCATCAATATCACCATCGTTGTTTTAGTCATCACCCTCAGCCTCATTAATCTATTCCTCCATCAATATCACCATCGTTGTTGTAGTCATCACCCTCAGCCTCATTAATCTATTCCTCATCAATATCACCATCGTTGTTGTAGTCATCACCCTCAGCCTCATTAATCTATTCCTCATCAATATCACCATCGTTGTTTTAGTCATCACCCTCAGCCTCATTCATCTATTCCTCATCAATATCACCATCGTTGTTGTAGTCATCACCCTCAGCCTCATTAATCTATTCCTCATCAATATCACCATCGTTGTTGTAGTCATCACCCTCAGCCTCATTAATCTATTCCTCATCAATATCACCATCGTTGTTATAGTCATCACCCTCAGCCTCATTAATCTATTCCTCCATCAATATCACCATCGTTGTTTTAGTCATCACCCTCAGCCTCATTAATCTATTCCTCATCAATATCACCATCGTTGTTATAGTCATCACCCTCAGCCTCATTAATCTATTCCTCATCAATATCACCATCGTTGTTATAGTCATCACCCTCAGCCTCATTAATCTATTCCTCATCAATATCACCATCGTTGTTATAGTCATCACCCTCAGCCTCATTAATCTATTCCTCCATCAATATCACCATCGTTGTTTTAGTCATCACCCTCAGCCTCATTAATCTATTCCTCCATCAATATCACCATCGTTGTTGTAGTCATCACCCTCAGCCTCAGTAATCTATTCCTCCATCAATATCACCATCGTTGTTGTAGTCATCACTCTCAGCCTCATTAATCTATTCCTCCATCAATATCACCATCGTTGTTGTAGTCATCACCCTCAGCCTCATTAATCTATTCCTCCATCAATATCACCATCGTTGTTGTAGTCATCACCCTCAGCCTCATTAATCTATTCCTCCATCAATATCACCATCGTTGTTGTAGTCATCACCCTCAGCCTCATTAATCTATTCCTCCATCAATATCACCATCGTTGTTTTAGTCATCACCCTCAGCCTCATTAATCTATTCCTCCATCAATATCACCATCGTTGTTGTAGTCATCACCCTCAGCCTCATTAATCTATTCCTCCATCAATATCACCATCGTTGTTGTAGTCATCACCCTCAGCCTCATTAATCTATTCCTCCATCAATATCACCATCGTTGTTGTAGTCATCACCCTCAGCCTCAGTAATCTATTCCTCCATCAATATCACCATCGTTGTTGTAGTCATCACCCTCAGCCTCATTAATCTATTCCTCCATCAATATCACCATTGTTGTTGTAGTCATCACCCTCAGCCTCATTAATCTATTCCTCCATCAATATCACCATCGTTGTTGTAGTCATCACCCTCAGCCTCATTAATCTATTCCTCCATCAATATCACCATCGTTGTTTTAGTCATCACCCTCAGCCTCATTAATCTATTCCTCCATCAATATCACCATCGTTGTTGTAGTCATCACCCTCAGCCTCATTAATCTATTCCTCCATCAATATCACCATCGTTGTTGTAGTCTTCACCCTCAGCCTCAGTAATCTATTCCTCCATCAATATCACCATCGTTGTTGTAGTCATCACCCTCAGCCTCATTAATCTATTCCTCCATCAATATCCCCATCGTTGTTGTAGTCATCACCCTCAGCCTCATTCATCTATTCCTCCATCAATATCACCATCGTTGTTGTAGTCATCACCCTCAGCCTCATTCATCTATTCCTCCATCAACATCACCATCGTTGTTGTAGTCATCACCCTCAGACTCATTAATCTATTCCTCATCAATATCACCATCGTTGTTGTAGTCATCACCCTCAGCCTCATTCATCTATTCCTCCATCAACATCACCATCGTTGTTGTAGTCATCACCCTCAGCCTCATTAATCTATTCCTCCATCAATATCACCATCGTTGTTGTAGTCATCACCCTCAGCCTCATTAATCTATTCCTCATCAATATCACCATCGTTGTTTTAGTCATCACCCTCAGCCTCATTAATCTATTCCTCCATCAATATCACCATCGTTGTTGTAGTCATCACCCTCAGCCTCATTAATCTATTCCTCCATCAATATCACCATCGTTGTTGTAGTCATCACCCTCAGCCTCATTAATCTATTCCTCCATCAATATCACCATCGTTGTTGTAGTCATCACCCTCAGCCTCATTAATCTATTCCTCCATCAATATCACCATCGTTGTTTTAGTCATCACCCTCAGCCTCATTAATCTATTCCTCCATCAATATCACCATCGTTGTTGTAGTCATCACCCTCAGCCTCATTAATCTATTCCTCATCAATATCACCATCGTTGTTGTAGTCATCACCCTCAGCCTCATTAATCTATTCCTCATCAATATCACCATCGTTGTTATAGTCATCACCCTCAGCCTCATTAATCTATTCCTCATCAATATCACCATCGTTGTTGTAGTCATCACCCTCAGCCTCATTAATCTATTCCTCATCAATATCACCATCGTTGTTGTAGTCATCACCCTCAGCCTCATTAATCTATTCCTCATCAATATCACCATCGTTGTTATAGTCATCACCCTCAGCCTCATTAATCTATTCCTCCATCAATATCACCATCGTTGTTGTAGTCATCACCCTCAGCCTCATTAATCTATTCCTCCATCAATATCACCATCGTTGTTGTAGTCATCACCCTCAGCCTCATTAATCTATTCCTCCATCAATATCACCATCGTTGTTGTAGTCATCACCCTCAGCCTCATTAATCTATTCCTCCATCAATATCACCATCGTTGTTGTAGTCATCACCCTCAGCCTCATTAATCTATTCCTCCATCAATATCACCATCGTTGTTGTAGTCATCACCCTCAGCCTCATTAATCTATTCCTCCATCAATATCACCATCGTTGTTGTAGTCATCACCCTCAGCCTCAGTAATCTATTCCTCCATCAATATCACCATCGTTGTTCTAGTCATCACCCTCAGCCTCAGTAATCTATTCCTCCATCAATATCACCATCGTTGTTCTAGTCATCACCCTCAGCCTCAGTAATCTATTCCTCCATCAATATCACCATCGTTGTTATAGTCATCACCCTCAGCCTCAGTAATCTATTCCTCCATCAATATCACCATCGTTGTTGTAGTCATCACCCTCAGCCTCAGTAATCTATTCCTCCATCAATATCACCATCGTTGTTGTAGTCACCACCCTCAGCCTCATTAATCTATTCCTCCATCAATATCACCATCGTTGTTGTAGTCATCACCCTCAGCCTCATTACTCTGTTCCTCCATCAATATCACCATCGTTGTTGTAGTCACCACCCTCAGCCTCAGTAATCTATTCCTCCATCAATATCACCATCGTTGTTGTAGTCATCACCCTCAGCCTCAGTAATCTATTCCTCCATCAATATCACCATCGTTGTTGTAGTCATCACCCTCAGCCTCAGTAATCTATTCCTCCATCAATATCACCATCGTTGTTGTAGTCATCACCCTCAGCCTCAGTAATCTATTCCTCCATCAATATCACCATCGTTGTTGTAGTCATCACCCTCAGCCTCAGTAATCTATTCCTCCATCAATATCACCATCGTTGTTGTAGTCATCACCCTCAGCCTCAGTAATCTATTCCTCCATCAATATCACCATCGTTGTTGTAGTCATCACCCTCAGCCTCATTAATCTATTACTCCATCAATATCACCATCGTTGTTGTAGTCACCACCCTCAGCCTCAGTAATCTATTCCTCCATCAATATCACCATCGTTGTTGTAGTCATCACCCTCAGCCTCATTCATCTATTCCTCCATCAATATCACCATCGTTGTTGTAGTCATCACCCTCAGCCTCAGTAATCTATTACTCCATCAATATCACCATCGTTGTTGTTGTAGTCACCACCCTCAGCCTCATTAATCTATTACTCCATCAATATCACCATCGTTGTTGTAGTCATCACCCTCAGCCTCATTAATCTATTACTCCATCAATATCACCATCGTTGTTGTTGTCACCACCCTCAGCCTCATTAATCTATTCCTCCATCAATATCACCATCGTTGTTGTAGTCATCACCATCAGCCTCATTAATCTATTCCTCCATCAATATCACCATCGTTGTTGTAGTCATCACCATCAGCCTCAGTAATCTATTCCTCCATCAATATCACCATCGTTGTGTAAACAAAAAAACATAAAAAATGACAGAAGCTGCTATGCAATTACATCCAACAACAGATCAATTACTCTGATACCATCCAACAACAGATCATTAGCAACAGAAACCAAGTTCAGAAACAGATACAAATAAACATTATTATTGTTTGTCCTCCCAGAATGATCATAGAACGGATATGAGTTGACTTGTTCCTATTGTTGAATATATATATAAACTGTATATTTAGTCAGACCACAGAGGATCCTCCGTTCTAACAGCAGAATGAAGGTTCCCTCCAGATTGGTCCTCAATCTGTTACTCTGCAGTCTGTGGAGTGCAGTCTGGAAGAGACTGCTGGTGGGGGACCATCAATCTGTTCCTCTGCAGTCTGTGGAGTGCAGTCTGGAAGAGACTGCTGGTGGGGGACCATCAATCTGTTCCTCTGCAGTCTGTGGAGTGCAGTCTGGAAGAGACTGCTGGTGGGGGACCATCAATCTGTTCCTCTGCAGTCTGTGGAGTGCAGTCTGGAAGAGACTGCTGGTGGGGGACCATCAATCTGTTACTCTGCAGTCTGTGGAGTGCAGTCTGGAAGAGACTGCTGGTGGGAGACCATCAATCTGTTCCTCTGCAGTCTGTGGAGTAGAGTCTGGAAGAGACTGCAGGTGGGGGACCATCAATCTGTTACTCTGCAGTCTGTGGAGTACAGTCTGGACCAGACTGCTGGTGGGGGACCATCAATCTGTTACTCTGCAGTCTGTGGAGTACAGTCTGGACCAGACTGCTGGTGGGGGACCATCGATGGAGGATGATGTTCTTCCTCTCCATCGTCTTCAGTTTTCTGTCATCAGAAAGGTTCTAAATACTTTGACCAAGGAGATCAATTATATTAATTAATCTAACAATGACACTGTTAAAAACTGAGGAAGTACCTCTCCATCTGCACAAGCTGAAAAACAGCTGTTTCATCTCTACTTTCCAGCTGTGCCCTGATAATAAAACATGGATTAGATGGGGCAGACAATAATGCATGCCGAAAAATAAAATATTGTTTAGTCATTTGAAATCAATTACATACATTGCAATTGTATGTTGATGGAGCATTGCAACATATTGCTCCTCCCATCACAGAGCAGGTTTTTACCTCTCAATGGTGACACTGACATTCCTGCCCCAATCCCTAATGGTGTCCAGTGTTGTTCCTACAACATAACAACACTGACATTCCTGCCCCAATCCCTAATGGTGTCCAGTGTTGTTCCTACAACGTAACACTGACATTCCTGCCCCAATCCCTAATGGTGTCCAGTGTTGTTCCTACAACATAACACTGACATTCCTGCCCCAATCCCTAATGGTGTCCAGTGTTGTTCCTACAACATAACAACACTGACATTCCTGCCCCAATCCCTAATGGTGTCCAGTGTTGTTCCTACAACATAACAACACTGACATTCCTGCCCCAATCCCTAATGGTGTCCAGTGTTGTTCCTACAACACAACACTGACATTCCTGCCCCAATCCCTAATGGTGTCCAGTGTTGTTCCTACAACGTAACACTGACATTCCTGCCCCAATCCCTAATGGTGTCCAGTGTTGTTCCTACAACATAACAACACTGACATTCCTGCCCCAATCCCTAATGGTGTCCAGTGTTGTTCCTACAACGTAACACTGACATTCCTGCCCCAATCCCTAATGGTGTCCAGTGTTGTTCCTACAACATAACACTGACATTCCTGCCCCAATCCCTAATGGTGTCCAGTGTTGTTCCTACAACATAACAACACTGACAATCCTGCCCCAATCCCTAATGGTGTCCAGTGTTGTTCCTACAACATAACAACACTGACATTCCTGCCCCAATCCCTAATGGTGTCCAGTGTTGTTCCTACAACATAACACTGACATTCCTGCCCCAATCCCTAATGGTGTCCAGTGTTGTTCCTACAACATAACAACACTGACATTCCTGCCCCAATCCCTAATGGTGTCCAGTGTTGTTCCTACAACACAACACTGACATTCCTGCCCCAATCCCTAATGGTGTCCAGTGTTGTTCCTACAACATAACACTGACATTCCTGCCCCAATCCCTAATGGTGTCCAGTGTTGTTCCTACAACATAACAACACTGACATTCCTGCCCCAATCCCTAATGGTGTCCAGTGTTGTTCCTACAACATAACAACACTGACAATCCTGCCCCAATCCCTAATGGTGTCCAGTGTTGTTCCTACAACATAACAACACTGACATTCCTGCCCCAATCCCTAATGGTGTCCAGTGTTGTTCCTACAACATAACACTGACATTCCTGCCCCAATCCCTAATGGTGTCCAGTGTTGTTCCTACAACATAACACTGACATTCCTGCCCCAATCCCTAATGGTGTCCAGTGTTGTTCCTACAACATAACAACACTGACATTCCTGCCCCAATCCCTAATGGTGTCCAGTGTTGTTCCTACAACATAACAACACTGACATTCCTGCCCCAATCCCTAATGGTGTCCAGTGTTGTTCCTACAACACAACACTGACATTCCTGCCCCAATCCCTAATGGTGTCCAGTGTTGTTCCTACAACGTAACACTGACATTCCTGCCCCAATCCCTAATGGTGTCCAGTGTTGTTCCTACAACATAACAACACTGACATTCCTGCCCCAATCCCTAATGGTGTCCAGTGTTGTTCCTACAACGTAACACTGACATTCCTGCCCCAATCCCTAATGGTGTCCAGTGTTGTTCCTACAACATAACACTGACATTCCTGCCCCAATCCCTAATGGTGTCCAGTGTTGTTCCTACAACATAACAACACTGACAATCCTGCCCCAATCCCTAATGGTGTCCAGTGTTGTTCCTACAACATAACAACACTGACATTCCTGCCCCAATCCCTAATGGTGTCCAGTGTTGTTCCTACAACATAACACTGACATTCCTGCCCCAATCCCTAATGGTGTCCAGTGTTGTTCCTACAACATAACAACACTGACATTCCTGCCCCAATCCCTAATGGTGTCCAGTGTTGTTCCTACAACACAACACTGACATTCCTGCCCCAATCCCTAATGGTGTCCAGTGTTGTTCCTACAACATAACACTGACATTCCTGCCCCAATCCCTAATGGTGTCCAGTGTTGTTCCTACAACATAACAACACTGACATTCCTGCCCCAATCCCTAATGGTGTCCAGTGTTGTTCCTACAACATAACAACACTGACAATCCTGCCCCAATCCCTAATGGTGTCCAGTGTTGTTCCTACAACATAACAACACTGACATTCCTGCCCCAATCCCTAATGGTGTCCAGTGTTGTTCCTACAACATAACACTGACATTCCTGCCCCAATCCCTAATGGTGTCCAGTGTTGTTCCTACAACATAACAACACTGACATTCCTGCCCCAATCCCTAATGGTGTCCAGTGTTGTTCCTACAACATAACAACACTGACATTCCTGCCCCAATCCCTAATGGTGTCCAGTGTTGTTCCTACACCATAACACTGACATTCCTGCCCCAATCCCTAATGGTGTCCAGTGTTGTTCCTACAACATATCAACAGTGACATTCCTGCCCCAATCCCTAATGGTGTCCAGTGTTGTTCCTACAACATATCAACACTGACATTCCTGCCCCAATCCCTAATGGTGTCCAGTGTTGTTCCTACAACATAACACTGACATTCCTGCCCCAATCCCTAATGGTGTCCAGTGTTGTTCCTACAACATATCAACACTGACATTCCTGCCCCAATCCCTAATGGTGTCCAGTGTTGTTCCTACAACATATCAACAGTGACATTCCTGCCCCAATCCCTAATGGTGTCCAGTGTTGTTCCTACAACATATCAACAGTGACATTCCTGCCCCAATCCCTAATGGTGTCCAGTGTTGTTCCTACACCATAACACTGACATTCCTGCCCCAATCCCTAATGGTGTCCAGTGTTGTTCCTACAACATAACAACACTGACATTCCAGCCCCAATCCCTAATGGTGTCCAGTGTTGTTCCTACAACATAACAACACTGACATTCCTGCCCCAATCCCTAATGGTGTCCAGTGTTGTTCCTACAACATAACAACACTGACATTCCTGCCCCAATCCCTAATGGTGTCCAGTGTTGTTCCTACAACATAACAACACTGACATTCCTGCCCCAATCCCTAATGGTGTCCAGTGTTGTTCCTACAAGATAACAACACTGACAGATGTGACAACATTTCTCATCAATACTGAAATTCTATGCTGAGATTATTGATACAATGGTTTACCTGGAAGAGTGAAATTTCTGCCGTTTCCCTTTCTGCCTCTGTTGCAACTTCTGTTGCTGGGAAAACCTCTGTGGCAGAGAGTCAACTAAAACAGAACAACAGACCATGTTAGGAACATCACTAGAGTCCACTACAACAGAACAACAGGACATGTTAGGAACATCACTAGAGTCCACTACAACAAAACAACAGACCATGTTAGGAACATCACTAGAGTCCACTACAACAGGACATGTTAGGAACATCACTAGAGTCCACTACAACAGGACATGTTAGGAACATCACTAGAGTCCACTACAACAGAACATGTTAGGAACATCACTAGAGTCCACTACAACAGAACAACAGACCATGTTAGGAACATCACTAGAGTCCACTACAACAGAACAACAGGACATGTTAGGAACATCACTAGAGTCCACTACAACAGAACAACAGACCATGTTAGGAACATCACTAGAGTCCACTACAACAGAACAACAGGACATGTTAGGAACATCACTAGAGTCCACTACAACAGAACAACAGACCATGTTAGGAACATCACTAGAGTCCACTACAACAGGACAACAGGACATGTTAGGAACATCACTAGAGTCCACTACAACAGAACAACAGACCATGTTAGGAACATCACTAGAGTCCACTACAACAGAACATGTTAGGAACATCACTAGAGTCCACTACAACAGGACAACAGGACATGTTAGGAACATCACTAGAGTCAACTACAACAGAACAACAGGACATGTTAGGAACATCACTAGAGTCCACTACAACAGAACAACAGACCATGTTAGGAACATCACTAGAGTCCACTACAACAGAACAGCAGGACATGTTAGTAACATCACTAGAGTCCACTACAACAGGACATGTTAGGAACATCACTAGAGTCCACTACAACAGAACATGTTAGGAACATCACTAGAGTCCACTACAACAGAACAACAGACCATGTTAGGAACATCACTAGAGTCCACTACAACAGGACATGTTAGGAACATCACTAGAGTCCACTACAACAGGACATGTTAGGAACATCACTAGAGTCCACTACAACAGGACATGTTAGGAACATCACTAGAGTCCACTACAACAGGACATGTTAGGAACATCACTAGAGTCCACTACAACAGAACAACAGACCATGTTAGGAACATCACTAGAGTCCACTACAACTAAACAACAGACCATGTTAGGAACATCACTAGAGTCCACTACAACAGAACAGCAGGACATGTTAGTAACATCACTAGAGTCCACTACAACAGAACAGCAGGACATGTTAGGAACATCACTAGAGTCCACTACAACAGAACAACAGACCATGTTAGGAACATCACTAGAGTCCACTACAACTAAACAACAGACCATGTTAGGAACATCACTAGAGTCCACTACAACAGAACAGCAGGACATGTTAGTAACATCACTAGAGTCCACTACAACAGGACATGTTAGGAACATCACTAGAGTCCACTACAACAGAACAACAGACCATGTTAGGAACATCACTAGAGTCCACTAAAACTAAACAACAGACCATGTTAGGAACATCACTAGAGTCCACTACAACAGAACAGCAGGACATGTTAGGAACATCACTAGAGTCCACTACAACAGGACATGTTAGGAACATCACTAGAGTCCACTACAACAGAACAACGGGACATGTTAGGAACATCACTAGAGTCCACTACAACTAAACAACAGGACATGTTAGTAACATCACTAGAGTCCACTACAACTAAACAACAGACCATGTTAGGAACATCACTAGAGTCCACTACAACAGGACATGTTAGGAACATCACTAGAGTCCACTACAACAGAACAACAGACCATGTTAGTAACATCACTAGAGTCCACTACAACAGAACAACAGGACATGTTAGTAACATCACTAGAGTCCACTACAACAGGACATGTTAGGAACATCACTAGAGTCCACTACAACAGGACATGTTAGTAACATCACTAGAGTCCACTACAACTAAACAACAGACCATGTTTGGAACATCACTAGAGTCCACTACAACAGGACATGTTAGGAACATCACTAGAGTCCACTACAACAGAACAACGGGACATGTTAGTAACATCACTAGAGTCCACTACAACTAAACAACATGACATGTTAGTAACATCACTAGAGTCCACTACAACTAAACAACAGACCATGTTAGGAACATCACTAGAGTCCACTACAACAGGACATGTTAGGAACATCACTAGAGTCCACTACAACAGAACAACAGACCATGTTAGTAACATCACTAGAGTCCACTACAACAGAACAACAGGACATGTTAGTAACATCACTAGAGTCCACAACAACAGGACATGTTAGTAACATCACTAGAGTCCACTACAACTAAACAACAGACCATGTTAGGAACATCACTAGAGTCCACTACAACAGGACATGTTAGGAACATCACTAGAGTCCACTACAACAGGACATGTTAGGAACATCACTAGAGTCCACTACAACAGGACATGTTAGGAACTTCACTAGAGTCCACTACAACAGAACAACAGGACATGTTAGTAACATCACTAGAGTCCACTACAACAGAACAACAGGACATGTTAGGAACATCACTAGAGTCCACTACAACAGAACAACAGGACATGTTAGGAACATCACTAGAGTCCACTACAACTAAACAACAGACCATGTTAGGAACATCACTAGAGTCCACTACAACAGAACAGCAGGACATGTTAGTAACATCACTAGAGTCCACTACAACAGGACATGTTAGGAACATCACTAGAGTCCACTACAACAGAACAACAGACCATGTTAGGAACATCACTAGAGTCCACTACAACTAAACAACAGACCATGTTAGGAACATCACTAGAGTCCACTACAACAGAACAAAGGACATGTTAGTAACATCACTAGAGTCCCACTACAAACAGAACAACAGACCATGTTAGGAACGTCACTAGAGTCCACTACAACAGAACAACAGACCATGTTAGGAACATCACTAGAGTCCACTACAACATAATCAGCAGACATGTTAGGAACATCACTAGAGTCCACTACAACAGAACAACAGACCATGTTAGGAACGTCCACTAGAGTCCACTACAACAGAACTAAACAGGACCATGTTAGGAACATCACTAGAGTCCACTACAACAGAACAGCAGGACATGTTCGTAACATCCACTAGAGTCCACTCCAACAGGACATGTTAGGAACATCACTAGCAGTCCACTACAACAGAACAACAGGACATGTTAGG